>NW_017264808.1:0-7340 GCF_001477535.1 Pneumocystis jirovecii RU7
ATTAATGTCCTCTAGATTTTGGCGCGGGCGGTGGCGCGGGCGGTTAAGCGGCAGGCAAAAGCGGCGCAAGGAGCTAGTGTATATGAAGAAGAAGAGTATCTTTTGGCTTTAATTCTAAGAGAAAATGTAATGAAAGAACAAGAATGCAAAGAAAAACTAAAGGAATATTGTCAAAGATTGAGAAATATAACTCAGGAATTAAATATAATGGGTCCAAAATTAAAAGAAATATGTAAGGATGATACAACAGCAGAAGCAAAATGCACAAAGTTGGAAACCAAAGTTAAAGAAAAGTGTACTACATTTGAAACAAAATTAGGAATAGCAGCCAAAAAAGATGTTTCAACATTAGAAGATAATGATTGTAAAGAGAATGAACGACAATGCCTATTTTTGGAGGGAGCATGTCCTAGTGATCTTACAGAGAATTGCAACAAACTAAGGAATCTATGTTACCAGAGAAAACGTGACGGAGTAGCAGAAGAAGTCCTTTTGAGGGCATTCCGTGGGGATTTGAAGGACAAATCTGGATGCGAAAAGAAAATCAAAAATGTTTGCTTAAAAATAGGTCAAGAAAGTGATGAGTTGACAAAGCTTTGTCTTTACCAGAAAGAAACATGCGATACTCTTATGACTAAAAAACAAAATAAATGTGATTTTCTCAAAACAAAAATTGAAGAATTACTAAAAAAAAAAGGATTCAAAACGAAATGTCCAGTATTACTTAGAGAGTGTCACTTTTACGAGGAAACGTGTACAGATAAGCTAAAATGTAAAGAGCTTGTGAATAATTGTAAAGAAAAGAACGTTGTCTATACGGAGCCAGGATCAAATTTTGAGCCTATAAGACCAGGAATTACATTGGCAGAAGAAATAGAATTGGAAGAGCTTTATAAAGAGGCAGCAAAGAAGGGAGTTCGTATTGGAAGACCGCCTACAAGAGATGCAACTGAACTTTTATTTTTACTAAGTCAAAGCGGTACTAAATCTACGGTTGCAGAAAAATGTAAAGAAGTGCTTGATAAAAAGTGCAAGGACCTTAAAGAACATAAATTTTTAAAAGATTTATGTGAAAAAGATAAAATAAATGAAGACGGAAAGAAAAAGTGTAATGAATTAGATAAGGAATTAGCGACCCGTGCTTCGATTGTTTCTAAAGAGATTGAAAAATATCTTGACATAGCTAATGGGAAGGAAATTATTAGTTGGCATGTATTGCATACATTTCTTAGTGAAAGAAAGTGCACGAAACTATTGTCAGATTGTTTTTATTTTACTCAAGATAAAGGTCCTCTTAATAAAGAATGTGATAATTTAAAGGCAGCATGTTATAAAAAAGGGCTTGAAGCACCAGCAAATGAAGCATTACAAGATAAGTTACGGGGAAAATTGCAAGGTTTGAATGAAACATGGCTTAAGAATCTTCGAAAAAACTTGATAAAAGTCTGTGAAAAGATGAAAGGAGAAAGTGATGAATTATTTGTACTATGTATGAACCCAATAAAAACGGCTCTTACAGTGTCAACAGATTTGCGATTGAGGGCAGTTGCTTTGCAGGAACATTTGAACGAGAAACGAGATTTTCCAACGAAAAAGGATTGTAAAGAATTAGAAGAAAAATGTGAGGTCTTAGGAAAAGATTCAAAAGAAATTAAATGGTCATGTTATACGTTAAAACAGCATTGCAATCGACTGGAGAGCATAGAGCAGTTAGAAGAGGAGTTGTTAAAAGAAAATAAAGGATATCTAAAAGATGAAAATAGCTGTAAAGAAGAAGCTAAGAAACGATGTGAAAAATGGTTTAGAAGAGAAAATAGTAAATTTTTTCCGGCATGTTCTGACTTGGAGCTTGTTTGCAAAAAGATCATTAGAAATGTTGAATCTAAATGTAATATATTGAAAGGATATATGGAGACTATGAAAATTGTAGATAAAATAGAGAATAAAGAGGAAGAAGTATGTGGATTATGGGCACCATATTGCAAAAAATTCACTCCAAGTTGTACTGAGCTTGAAGAAAATGGAGGAAAAGGATGTAAAAAACTTAATAAGAAATGTGAATCATTCTTTAAAAAGAAGGAATTAGAAAATAAAGCGATTGATGGATTAAAGGGTAATCTAGCAACGAACGAAGAATGCAAGGAGACCCTTAAGAAATACTGTGTAGCCTTGACTAATGCAACCAATGGGCTTGAAACTCTTTGCAAAAGCAATGAAGCTAATAAGAAAGATGAGGATGTAAGGAAAGAAGTTTGCGAAAAACTTGTTAAACAAGTTCAAGAAAAATGCTTAAAATTACAAGAAGAACTCACTGAGATCAGTGAAAAACTAAAAGAGAAAGGAAAAAACTATGAAAAGATTAAAAAAGAAGCTGAAGAAGCAATGAAAGAGGCAAACCTTGTTTTATCGAGATTAGAAACAACAAACAAGAAATCGGCCAATAATGCTGTAAATAATGCATCAGTTGCGCCTAAGGAGACAAAAGATGCAACACAGTTTAAGCTTATAAGAAGAAATACAAACACTCAAGTGACTAAAAAAGAGTTAGAGGCATTTGATTTAGTAGCAAGAGCATTTGATCTCTATGTAGAATTAAAGGAAATATGTGATCATTCACTGAAGGATTGTGGTTTCAAAAAAGAGTGTAAATGTGAGAATCCATGTGGAAAAATACAAGAAGTATGTTCGAAATTAGAACCACTGAAAGTAAAACCATACGAAACAACAACTAAAAACATAACAACTACAACTACAACTACGACAACAACAACCGTTACAGATCCAAAAGCAACAGACTGCCAATCTCTGCAAACGACAGACACATGGGTCACAAAGACGTCGACACACACCAGCACCTCTACGACTACGTCCACAGTTACGTCAAGAATAACACTGACCTCGACGAGGCGGTGTAAGCCTACGAAGTGCACGACAGGAGAGGAGGATGAAGCAGGGGAAGTGAAGCCGAGTGAGGGGCTGAGGATGAGTGGGTGGAGTGTGATGAGGGGGGTGCTAGTGGTAATGATGATTTCATTCATGATTTAGATGTAAAATGGGAATGGGATATAAGAGCAGCATGTATATTTACTAGATGAATGAGGATAGGGCAGGAAAGAGTAGACCATGATCTCTTCAACATCAATTGAAAGTGCATTACACATAAAGTAGCGTGTTCCCTGTGCAAATAGCCTGTATTGCCCGGATGGGTGGCCGCTGTTTGTTGTGCCATGTCGTTATCAGCGCATTCAGCGCCTACCCCGGATTTGCCCCACATGGAGTCGAGGTGAGATGCAGTGATGGAGAGATGATGGGATAGGACAATGGGGGGAGTGGAGTTGGGTGGGCGGTGTTTGTATGTAGCGTTGAGGTTGATGAGCAGAGTTAAAGTTTGTGAAACTTGATATAGGCGTTGACAGGGCGTTGACAGAAGCGTTGACAGAAGCGTTGACAGAAGCGTTGACAGAAGCGTTGACAGAGGCGTAGATATAAGAATTGATATAAGAATTGATAGAAATTAGTGTTTAGAAAGATTTCCATAGTATATTTAAGCATTGTTTTGAAATAAAATCAAAATTAGAGTCAAAGAGAAGAATTTTTTGAGAGATCAAGATGAACTGTAGATATTGAATTTGAGAGCCACTGAAAAAAATGAATGAAAGGGAAAGAGTCAGAGGGGGGCGAGAAGGGGAGGGCCATCAAAGACGAAACGAATGGTTTAAGGTGGGGGAAGATGAATTTTTTTAAAAAAGTAAGAGTGAGTGATGAGCTGGGAGGAAGAAAAGTGAGTGGATAAAAAAAAAGAAAAAAACAAGAGAGAAGCGTTTAGAGGAGTAGAAAGAGTGTTTAGAGTGAAGGTGAGGCGTAGTGAAGGTGTTTTTGTAAATTTAGTGAAAGTGGGCACGGGGTGGACAGATGTAAATAAATGAATCATCAAGAAAGATTGAGTGAGAAATAGAAAGAATAGAATGTAAAGGAGTGAATGTGCATAAGAATAGCGGGGAAAAATGATGGGGAAAGAGAGAGGGAAAATTATTTTTTTTTGTTAAAGTAAATGAAAGGATTTAATATGATTAAAGCATAGAAAAAATAATAAAATGGAAAATATGAAAAATACATGAAAAGAAGAAAAAACGCCCACTGAATCTAAGAGGAGAGGAGAGTCAGGAAAAATCATTTTTTCTTTATAAAACACGCTAGATAGGGAGGAAGTTGAGTAGAGCTGGAGTCGAGGGAAGAGAGAGGGTGGTGAATAAAAAACAACAGTGCCATAGGAGAGAGCACAAAGGAAGAGGATAGATTGAAAGGAGGAAGGGGGAGAAAAAGGATGGCCTTTTTATATAAATTTATTTAGACAAAAGTAGGTGGAGGAAACAAATCAGAGTTAAAGTCGAGGGGAGAGAGGGTGGTAGATAAAAAACAAGAACAAGAAGAAAGAGCAAGCAGGAGTAAATATTAGATTTAGAAGAAGGAGGAGGGAGAAAAAAGATGGATTTCTTGCATAGATAAAAATAGGTGAGAGGGAATTGATAGCAAGTGAAGTCGAGGGGAGGGAGAAGAGTGATGGACAAAAGGTGGATAAAAAAACAGGAACAGAGGGAGAAAACAGGGGAGCAAAAACAATAGAATAAAATGAGGAGAAGCAGTACAAAGAAAGGAAGAATCAAGGAGGTGGAGGGCGGGGTGAGGGAATAAAGATAGAGAAGGGACAGGGGACAGGGGAGGAGGAGGGCACGGGACAGCCGGGGAGGGTTACGGACAGCCGGTGGGGTATAAATTGGGAGGAGAGAGGGGGGAGGGTGGGTGGGTCCTCTTTGCAAGAAAAACCAAAAAAAAGAGGGTTCAAGAGAGGGGGTTAGGAGGGGGTTTAAGATGAGATTTAAGCCCGGATTTAGGGGAGGTTTAGGGTGAGATTTGGAGCACAGAGGAGGGTTTATTTGTTTTCAGGCCCGGACCTCAGCGAGGCTTCAAAGTGCAGTTTAAAAGGCGGAAAAACGGAGTTAAAATGAGGGTTATTTTGATTGAAATTGGAGGGTCATTAAGAGGGTGTTTTTAGGAGAATTTCAAGCAGAATGTTAGCAGAGTAGCAGGAAACGAGGGTTTAACAAAGGTGATGAGGGTTTAGCAGAAGAGGGGAGGGTTTAGAGGGGAAGAGGAGGGTTGGGTAAAAAAGGGGGAGGTTGTTTCCATGGCAACGAAATTGGCCAATAGGATTTGAGTGGGGTTTGAGTGGGGTTTGAATGGGGTTTAGATAGGGTTTAGATAGGGTTAAAAGGAGAATAGAATTTGTTTTGTAAAAGAATTGCAAAAATTGCATTTAAGCACGCGGTGAAGTAGTCATAGGCAGGTCAGGGTCACGTGACCAACACGTGAAAGTCACGTGAAACGAAGAAATTTGGGTGGGGTAAGGCCAGGGTTAGAGTAGGGGAGCAGAAGGTGTTGCTTAGATGGGGGAAAAGAGAATGGACTTTGTTTAAGCAGGGTAGGGAAAAGAGTGCACCGTTTAACCAGATAAAAGCACGGGAAAGACAATTTAAGAAGTTTGAGGGGGAAACGCAGTGTGGAGTGCTGGTAGGGGAGGTCAGGATCACGTGAACATCACGTGATACAGCCAAAATTTGAGTGGGGTAAAGCCAGGAATTGGAGAGAGGCAGTGCAAGGTGTTGTTTGAAGAGGGGGTAACGAATGAGTTTTGTTGAAAGAGAAAACGACTCAAAAAGTTGAGTTTAAACAGATGAAAGTGTAGGAGGGGCAATTTGAACAATTTGGGGGAAGGAGATGCAGTGTGAAGTCGTCGTAGGCAGGTCAAAGTCACGTGACCATCACGTGAACAGTTGAAATTTGAGTGGGGTAAGGTCAGGGGTTTAAGTAGAGTACTATCAAGTGTTACTTAAACGGGAAGCAACGAATGGACATTGTTTAGGCAAAAAGAAAAGTAAAAAGTCACGTTTAAGCTGAAGGACGCGTAGGAGTGTCTGTTTAAACAGTTGGGAGAGGGAAACACAATGTAAAGTAGTCGTAGGGAAGGTCAAGGTCACGTGACCATCACGTGAAAGACACGTGAGATCGTTAAAATTTGAGTGGGGTAAAGTCAGGGGTTTAAGCAGGGGAGCATGAAGTGTTGCTTAAGCAGGAGGTGGCCATTGAACAAAGTCCAGGCAGAGAGCGACTCAAAGAGTTTAGTTTAGTTAGATGAAAGCGTAGGATAGGCAGTTTGAAGAATTGGGGGAAAGAAACGCAGTGTGAAATAGTCGTAGGGAGGTCAAGGTCACGTGACCATCACGTGAAAGACACGTGACAAGGAAGAAATTTAAGTGGGGTAAAGCCAAGAGTTTAAGTAAAGTAACACAAAGCGTTACTTGGAGAGGGAGTGAGCATTGAACTTTGTTTAAGGAAGGAGGGAGTTAAGAAGTCATGTTTGACTAGAGGGAAGCGTAGGAAAGCAAGTTTTAAAGAATTTCTAGAGGAAGTGCAGTATGAAGTATTGGTAGGGAAGGTGCAGTGTGAAGTATTGGTAAGGGAAGTGGAGTGTAGAGTAGTCGTAGGGGAAGTCAAAGTCACGTGACCACATGTGATATACACGTGACAGGATGAAATTTAAGTGGGGTAAAGGCAGATTTAGAGTGAGGGAGTACAAAGCGTTGCTTGGATAGGAAAAAGAGAATGGAGTTTGTTCAAGCAAAGGACGACTCAAAAAGGCGAGTTTAGTCGGATGAAAGAGTGGGAGGGGCAGTTTGAAGAGTTTGAGTAAGGAAACGCAATGTAGAGTAGTTGTAGGAGAGGTCGAGATCACGTGACCATCACGTGACACTGAAATTTAAGTGGGGTGAAGGCAAGTCAATTTAATGGAATTAATGTAGAATTTTGGGGTTGAAACGAGTGGTTTTAACAGTGTTTTGGTGGAGTTGTTTTAGTTAATGATTTGAAATGGTTTTGATGAAGTTTAAGTGAAGTTTGAGTGGAGTCGTTTTGAAGTTGATGGAGTCGTGTTTTTTAGCGTTTAAAGGTTGAGCTGAGTGATTTTACTGAGTTGTTTAGTGAAGTTATTTGAGTGGGGTCGTGTTGAGGTAGTTTGAGTGAAGTTTGAGTTAAGTTTGAGTGAAGTTGTTTTGAAGTTTGTCAAGTCGCGTTTTTAGAGTTTGAAGGTTGTGTTGACTCGTTTTAATAGAGTTGTTTAGTGGGATTGTTTGAGTGAGGTTGTTGAGTTGTTGGGGTGATCGATTTGAAGGAGTCGATAGAAGCACTCTGAGATTAGGGTTAGGGTTAGGGTTAGGGTTAGGGTTAGGGTTAGGGTTAGGGTTAGGGTTAGGGTTAGGGTTAGGGTTAGGGTTAGGGTTAGGGTT
>NW_017264809.1:0-7306 GCF_001477535.1 Pneumocystis jirovecii RU7
ACACTAAAAGATATACTTCAGCACACACTATACCTGTTTCATCACAGAATTTACTTGAAAACTCTATAATTAATTAGAAATAATTTAATATTCAAATTTGAAGACATGGGACTAACACCTCACATGTAACCGAAACACGTTAATGGAAACTCAAACTCAACCACACACCACAGCGCAAACCCACGCCCGTCAGGCACAGCTTGGCGCGGGCGGTGGCGCGGGCGGTTAAGCGGCGGGCTGCAGCAGCGCAAGGAGCTAGTTTATATGAAGAAGAAGAAATTCTTTTAGCTTTAATTCTAAAAAAAGATGCAATGGAAGAACAAAAATGTGAAGAAAAATTGAAAAAATACTGTGAAACATTAAAAGATTCAAGTTTAGATTTAAAGAAAATTCATGTAAAGCAGGAAGGTTTATGTGAAAATGGGAAAATGAAAAACAAATGTACAGTGTTAAAAACCAAAATTGAAACAAAATGTAACACATTCAAAGAAAAACTCAAAACAGTTATTAAGAAAGACATTAAAAATTTAGAAGATACAGACTGTGCGAATGAACAACAATGCCTATTTTTGGAGGGAGCATGTCCAATAGAACTTAAAGATAACTGCAATGCTTTGAGAAATAAGTGTTATCAAAAAAAGCGTGATAAAGTGGCGAAAGAAGTTCTTTTGAGGGCACTTCGTAGTGATCTTAATGAATCAAAGATATGTGAAAAAAAACTGAAAGAAGTTTGCCCAGTCTTAGGGAGGGAAAGTGACGAGTTAACGAACTCGTGTCTGAACCAGGAAGAAACGTGCAAGGATCTTGTAGCAGAAGGAAAAAAAAAATGTAATACTCTCAAAACAGATGTTCAAGGAGCACTCAATGGAAAAAACAAATTGCAAGAAAAATGTTTATCATTACTTGAACAGTGTTATTTTTACATTGGAAATTGCGAAAATAACGACATAATTAAATGTATTGAATTGGGAGAGAAATGTCAAGAACAAAATATTGTTTATATACCACCAGGACCCGATTTTGATCCGACTAAGCCAGAGCCTACAGTAGCAGAGGACATAGAACTGGAAGAGTTTTATAAGAAGGTAGAGGAGGATGGAGTTTTTATTGGAAAGAATCATCTAAGAGATGCGACAGCTTTGTTAGCTTTGTTGGTTGGAAAAGATAGTGATATGGAAAAAAAATGTAAACAAATTCTTGGAAAAAAATGCAAAAGTCCTAAAGAGCATGAAGCTTTAAATGATCTGTGTAATGATAAAGGCAATACTAATGCAATTGGGACAGAAAAATGTGAAAAATTGAAAGAAGATATCAAAAAAACATGTGATGTTCTCACGTTAAAGCTTATAAATAATCGTCTTTTTGATCCAACAAAAGGAAGTAATGAAATTGTTGGATGGGAAGGATTGCCAACATTTCTTAGCAATGAAGAATGTGCGAAATTAGAGTCCTATTGTTTCTATTTTGAAAAAAATTGTCCAAGTGGTGAAAATGCATGTAAAAATATAAGAGCAACATGTTACAAAAGAGGGCTTGATGCGCGAGCAAATAAAGTACTGCAAAAAAATATGCGAGGGTTATTGCGTGGTTCAAATAAAGATTGGCTTAAGAAATTTCAACAAGAATTAGTAAAAGTATGTGAGAAATTAAAAAAAGAAAACAAAGGAAGTTTCTCAAACGATGAATTATTTGTTCTGTGTGTACAGCCTGCAAAAGCAGCACGGTTACTTACACATGACCATCAAATGAGGACTGTTTTCCTACGTAAACAATTGGATCAAAAGCGAGATTTTCCAACAGACAAAGACTGCAAAGAATTAGGGAGAAAATGCCAAGATTTAGGAAAGGATTCGAATCAGATTCAATGGCCATGCCATACGTTAAAGCAGCAATGTGATCGCTTAGGGACTACAGAAATTTTAAAACAGATTTTATTGGATGAACACAAAGATACTTTGAAAACTCATGAAAACTGTACGAAATATTTAAAGAGAAAATGCCATAAATGGTCTAGAAGAGGAGATGACCGTTTCTCTTTTGTATGTGTCTTCCAAAACGCTACGTGTAAGCTGATGGTAGATGATGTAAAAGATAGGTGTGAAGTATTCGAAAAAAATATGCAAGCATCAGATATTAATGATTCCCTTGAAAAAAATAAAATAAAAACAGAATCAGCATCAAATATTTGCCCTTCATGGCATCCATACTGCGATAGATTTTTACCCAATTGTCCTGATCTTGACAAAGGAAAAACTTTCTGTCAAAATCTTAAAAAATATTGCGAACCATTTTATAGAAGAAAGGTTTTAGAAGATGCTCTTAAAGTAGAGCTTCGAGGGAATTTAAGTAAAAACAAATGCGAACCTGCATTGAAAGGATATTGCACAATATTGGAAAATGTAAATAATGCATCAATCAGCAGTTTATGTAAAAATAATACGAAAAATAAAACTGAAAAGGATGATGAAAATGTTAGAAAGAAGCTTTGTCTAAAATTAGTAGAAGAAGTGGAACAGCAGTGCAAAGTATTACCAGCAGAACTGAAGCATGAGGAAAAAGATCTAAAAGATGATTTTGAAACATATGAGGGACTTAAGGAAAAGGCAAAGAAAGCAATGAACAAGTCCAGCCTTATTTTATCACTTGTTAAGAAAAACCAAAGTAATACATCGAAAAATAATAGCAAAAACAAGGATAAGGATGCTGTTTCAAATGAAAAAGATACCACAAAATATGTGAAAATACTACGGAGAGAAGTTAAAAATGTACCTGTGACAGAATTGGAAGCCAAAGCATTTGACTTAACAGCAGAAGTGTTTGGAAGATATGTAGACTTGAAAGAAAGATGTGAGAAATTGGCCTCAGATTGCGGGATTAAAGACGATTGTGATGATTTAAAAGATGTGTGTGAAAAGATTGAGAAGACATGTCGTGATCTGAAGCCTCTGGAGGTGAAGTCGCACGAAATAGTCACAGAAAGCACAACGACGACCACAACGACAACAACAACCGTTACCGATCCGAAGGCAACAGAATGCAAATCCTTACAGACAACAGACACATGGGTTACACAGACATCGACACACACAAGCACATCTACCATCACATCTACAATCACATCAAAAATAACATTGACATCAACGAGGCGATGCAAACCAACCAAGTGTACGACAGGGGATGATGCAGAAGACGTGAAACCGAATGAGGGATTGAAGATGAGTGGGTGGAGCGTGATGAGGGGGGTGATATTAGCAATGATGATTTCAATAATGATTTAAAAAGTAAATGAATAGGATTTAATGATAAGCATGTATATTTAGTAAATAAACGAGCAGGGTAGGACAGGAAAGAGTAAAGTAGATTGAGTCATCTCTTCAGCATCAATTGAAAGTGCATTACACATGAAATCGCGTGTTCCTTATTTAATTGACCACTATTCTTTATCTAAATAACCTTTATTTCTCATTTATGTCCTTTTACATTCTACTTTTTATTTATTCAAATTTTACTATTACCCCACATTTACCCCGCATTTACCCCACACAAATTTAAAATATCGCGAAGTAGCCAACTACACGTTAAAAGCGGGCACCTTTAAATGTATTTGGTACACACTGCTTCTCTGACAAGTTTTATCACTAAGTTTACTTGAACACCCTTAAAATTAATTAGAAATAATTTAATACTCAAATTTGAAGACATGGTTCTAACATCTCACGTTCAATCAAAATACGCTAATGGAAACTCAAACTCAAGCCACACCACAGTGCAAACCCACCCCCGTCAGGCACAGCTTGGCGCGGGCGGTGGCGCGGGCGGTTAAGCGGCAGGTACAAGCAGTGCAGAAAGCTAGTGTATATGATGATGAGGACTATCTTTTGGCTTTAATTGTAGGAAAAAGTTATGACGATACTCAAAAATGCAAAGATACTCTAGAAAAATACTGTAATGGACTAAAGGAAGTAGATGCAAAATTAGAAAAAGTAGACAAAAAACTAAAAGATATCTGCAATAATAAAGACAAGAAATGCAAAGATTTAAAAACTAAAATTACAGGAAAATGTACAACACTTAAAACAGCTTTGGATACTATAGTGGCAAAACCATCGCCAGCAGGCGATGAATGCAGAAAGAATGAACAAGAATGCCTATTTTTGGAGGGAGCATGTTCTAATGTTCTTACAGAAAATTGCAACACTTTAAGAAATAAGTGTTATCAAAAAAAGCGTGAGGAAGTGGCAGAAAAAGCACTTTTAAGGGCACTTAGTGGAAGTCTTGAAGATCAAAATAAATGTAAAGAGGAACTCAAAAAAGTTTGCTTAGAATTAATTGAAGAAAGTGACGAATTAACAAAATTATGTTTTTACCAAGAAGAGACATGTACCAATCTACTGCAGTTGAAAGACACTAATTGCCAGTCTCTTAAAACAGAAATCGAAGGACTAAAAGATGATGATGAGTCAAAAAAGAAATGTCATTTTTTGCTTGAAAAGTGTCACTATTACAACTTAAGTTGCAAAGGAAAATATAGCCCGGGTTGTAAAAAACTAGTAAAAAAATGTAAAAATATTATTTACACTGCATCAAATTTAGATTTTGATCCTACAAAACCGGAAACTACATTGGCAGAAAAAGTGAATCTAAAAAATCTCTATGAAAAAGCAGAAGAAGAAGGGATTCATATTAGAAGACCTCCTAGAAAAGATGTAACTACACTCTTGGCATTGTTAATTCAGCATCAAAGTGTCTCAAGTAGAAGTGATAATAAAGAAAAATGCAAAGAGGTTCTTAAAGAAAAATGCAAAGATTTGAAAGAGCATAAAATTTTAAAGGGCTTATGTGGAGATAACAATGATGCTAATGCAAATGGAACCAAAAAATGTAATGAATTAGGTCAAGAATTAACAGAACATGCTCGAATTGTCTCTGAAAAAATAATCAAACGTCTTTTTATAACTCAGCAAAATAAAATTGTTACTTGGCATGAATTAAAGACATTTCTTACTGAAAGAGACTGTACAAGATTATTATCAGACTGTTTTTATTTTAAAGGTCAAGGTCCTCTTGACAAAGAATGTGATAACTTAAAAGCAGCGTGTTATAAAAAAGGACTTGAATCACAAGCAAATCAAGCATTACAAGACAAAATGAAAGGGAAATTTCATGATACAAATGATACATTGCTTAATATTCAAAAGGAGCTAGTAAAGGTATGTCTGGGTCTGAAAGAAAAAAGCGACCACTTATTTGTCTTGTGCACGCAACCAAAAGACGGGGCCGTTACATTATTAAATGATTTAGATATGAAGACAAACTTATTGCAGGAAGATTTGAATGAAAAACGAGATTTTCCTACGAAGAAGGATTGCAAAGAATTGCGAAAGAAATGCGACGATCTAAAACAAGATTTTGAGGAACTTGAATGGCCTTGTCATACGCTAGAGCATCATTGCAATAGACTAAATATTGCAGAAGAATTGGAAGAGAGGTTCTTGGAAGGAAAGGTGAAGGATTTGGATAAGTTCGATTCATGTTTAAAAAATTTGGGAGAACAATGTCATGAATGGAACAGAAAAGGAAGAACACAGTTTGCTCTTGCATGTGTAGCACAGAATATTACTTGCAAAATTCTTACAAAAAGCGTAAAATCTAAGTGTATTATATTGAAGGCACGTATGAAAAAAAGTAATGTTGTAGAAGCAGCAAAAGGAGAAAAAACAATGGAAGAAACATGTGATTCTTGGGAACCTTATTGCAGAAAATTCATGTCAAGTTGCCAGAATCTAACGACTGCTGGTGGCGGAGAGTGTGAAAAGCTTAGTGAGGAGTGTAAATCATTCACCGAAAAGAAGGAATTGGAATTGAAAGTAGTTGATCAATTAAAGGGTCATTTGGTCACAAAAGAAAAATGTAAGGATGAACTTGACAAATACTGCACACAATGGGCGAATGCAAGTAATGGGCTTGAAACTTTGTGCAAAGAAAATGGTAAAGGGGATAATCAAGTTAGGGAAGAGCTTTGCAAGAAATTAGTAGAACAAGTAAAAAAGCAATGTTCTGGATTACAGAAAAAACTTGCAGAGGCCAGTAAAGAGCTGGAAAAGAAAACTAGCGAATATGAGGATATCAAAAAAAAAGCAGAAGATGCAATGAAAAAAGCAAGTCTTGTTTTATCAAAAGAAAAAGTAGAAAACAATAAATCGGAAAACGAAGTTGTGCCTAGTGCACCAGCCGTACCTAGTGGAAAAGATACAAAACCGTTTAGACTTATAAGAAGAGATGCAACAGTGAAAGTAACAGAAGACGAAGCAAAAGCATTTGATTTGGTAGCACAAGCATTTGGACTCTATGTAGAATTGAGAGAGATATGCCATGATTTACTAAAGGGATGTGGATTTAAAAAAGAGTGTGACTGTGTCAATCCATGCGAAACAATAGAGAGTAAATGTCATGGATTGAAACCACTGGAAGTGAAACCATACGAAGCAACAACTAAAAACGTAACAACAACAACCACAACTACAACGACGACAACAACAACCGTTACAGATCCAAAAGCAACAGACTGCCAAACTCTGCAAACGACAGACACATGGGTCACAAAGACATCGACCCATACTAGCACTTCTACGACTACTTCCACAGTCACATCAAGAATAACGTTGACTTCGACGAGGCGGTGTAAGCCTACGAAGTGCACGACAGGAGAGGGGGATGAAGCAGGTGAGGTGAAGCCAAGTGAGGGGCTGAGGATGAGTGGGTGGAATGTGATGAGGGGGGTGTTATTAGCAATGATGATTTCATTCATGATTTAAATATAAAGTGGGAATGGGATATAAGAGCAGCATGTATATTTACTAGATAAGAAGGCAGGATAGAGCGGGAAAGAGTAGATATGATCTCTTCGGCATTAATTGAAAGTGCATTACACATAAAGTAGCGTGTTCCCAGTGCAAATAGCATGTATTGCCCGGATGAGTGGCCGCTGTTTGTTGTGCCATGTCGTTATCAGCGCATTCAGCGCCTACCCCGGATTTACCCCACATGGAGTCGAGGTGAGATGCAGTGATGGAGAGATGATGGGATAGAACAATGGGGGGAGGGGGGGTTGATGAGTGGAGTTGGTGTTTGCAAGCGTTGATAAAAGCGTTGAGAGAGGCGTTGACAGAAGCGTTAACAGAGACGTTGACAGAGGCGTTGACAGAGGCGTTGACAGAGGCGTAGATATAAGAATTGATAGAAATTAGTGTTTAGAAAGATTTCCATAGTGTATTTAAGCATTGCTATATAATGAGATCAAGATTGA
>NW_017264810.1:0-7197 GCF_001477535.1 Pneumocystis jirovecii RU7
TTAAAAAATAATAAGCATTTGCATTGGGCTGTAAAACTCGAGAAATTCAGAAGATATTCTAAAAAGTGATCTGAAGGAGAATTTCCTAGAGAAAGATATGGGAGACTCAAGAAGAACTTTAGAAATATCCAATAAAAAAATGTTCAATATGAATATTAAACAGTGCATAAATATTTAGTGCAACAACATGAAGATTAATCAGACCTAAAGATTCCAGTATCGAATTCAAATGCAAACCTCAATTTTTAAGTATTTCCAAATTATACTCATATTATTAATTGAAAAGACACTTTAAACATCGTCATTAACACAGAAATGGCACAGGATTACTTTTTTTCTCAAAAAACTACCTTTAAAACTTTCAATATTCAACATCTTAATGAAGACAATATAAAATAGAAACAGCTTTAAAAGTCTGCCCACACACCCAACAAGTACGCTTTCTCTCACATTAATGTCCTCTAGATTTTGGCGCGGGCGGTGGCGCGGGCGGTTAAGCGGCAGACACAAGTGACGCAAGGAGTACAAAGTGTATATGATGACGATGAAATTCTTTTGGCTTTGGTTTTAAAAGAGGATTCTAAAGATGAACAAAAATGTAAAGAAGAATTAGAAAAATATTGTAATGCATTAACAAATGCAAAACTAAAACCAGAAAATGTTCACAACAAACTTAAAGAGTTTTGTGGAGGCAAAAATCCAGAAAAAAAATGCAAAGATCTAAAAGGCAAAGTCAGTCAAAAATGTACTACATTTAAAGGAAAACTTCAAACAGCAGCAGAAAAGGGTATCTCAGTTTTGACAGATAGTGATTGTGAAAATGAACAACAATGTTTGTTTTTAGAAGGAGCATGCTCAACAGATCTTAAAGATAATTGCAATAAATTAAGGAATAACTGTTATCAAAAGAAGCGTAATGAAGTAGCAGAAGAAGCTCTTTTGAGGGCACTTCGTGGGGACTTGGAGAAAGAAGCTGAATGTGAAAAGAAAATAAAGGATGTTTGCCCAAAAATAGGCCAAGAAAGTGATGAGTTGACATTGTTGTGTCTTGATCAAGAGAAAACATGCAAAAAATTTGTATCAGAAAAAAAAGGAAAATGTAATGCTCTTGAACAGGACGTTAAAAATGCACTTAAAAAGAACAGTGAATTACGAGGAAAATGTCTACCATTACTTGAGCAATGTTACTTTCATAGAGGGAACTGCGAAGGAGAAAAATCAAAGTGCAGTAAACTTACTAATCAAGACTGTAAAGAATATATACCAGATTGCGATAAGTTAGAAGAAGAATGTGAAAAACAAAATATCATTTACACACATCCGGGACCCGATTTTGATCCAACTAAGCCAGAGCCTACAGTAGCAGAGGACATAGGGCTGGAAGAGCTTTATAAAAAAGCCGCAGAAGAAGGTGTTCATATTGGAAAGCCTCCTGTAAGAGATGCAACTGCTCTACTGGCACTTTTGATTCAGAATCCAATTCTTAATACTCAACTGAGCGAAGAAAAAAAATGTGAAAAAGTCCTTAAAGATAAGTGTAAAGAGTTAAAAAAACACGAGGTTTTGGGATATCTATGTGATGATAATGACTCCACTAGTCAAAATGGAACTGAAAAGTGTGGAAAGCTACAGAAAGAGCTATTAAACAGTACTAAAATTCTTTCTGCAAAAATTGGAGCTAAACATCTTGTCTCAATCGGACAAAATAACATTGTTAGTTGGAACAAGTTGACGACATTTATTACTGAAGAAGAATGCGTAAGGTTGCAATCAGACTGTTTTTATTTTGCTGAAGATAAAGGCCCTCTTGAAAAAGAATGCAAAAATGTTAAGGCAGCATGTTATAAGAGAGGGCTTGAAACACGAGCCAATGAAGCATTACAGAGAAAGATGTATGGACTGTTTCGTGGTTCAGGCAAAGAATGGTTTAAAAAACTACAAGATAAAATAATGGAAGAATGTTCAGAACTTAAAACAACAAGTGATGAGTTATTTTTACTATGTATTGATCCACTTAAAGCAGTTAGAATACTTGCAGCTGATATCCAAACAAGAGCGATCTTTTTGCGGAAACAATTGGATCAAAAGCGAGATTTTCCAACGGACAAAGACTGCAAGGAATTGGGGAGAAAATGTGAAGCTTTAGGAAAGGATTCAAATCAGATTAAGTGGCCATGTCATACGCTAAAGCAACAATGTGATCGCTTAGGGACTACAGAAATCTTGAAGCAGGTTTTACTGAATGAACACAAGGATACTTTGAAAACTCATGAAAACTGTGTAACATATTTAAAGGAAAAGTGTAATAAATGGTCTAGAAGAGGCGATGACCGTTTCTCTTTTGTATGTGTTTTCCAAAACGCTACGTGTGAGCTGATGGTAAAAGACGTGCAAGATAGGTGCAAAATATTTAAAGAAAATATAAAAGTTTCAGAGATTGTTGATTTTCTTAAAAATAACACGAATAACATAACAACACTGGAAAGAAACTGTCCCTCCTGGCATACATACTGCAATAGATTTTCACCTAATTGTCCAGATCTTACGAAAAAAGATACTCTTTGTACAAAGATCAAAGATCATTGTAAGCCATTCTATGAAAGAAAGGCCTTGGAAAACGCTCTCAAAGTAGAGCTTCGAGGAAAGTTGAATAAGGAAAATGAATGTACTACAGCATTGAAAGAATATTGTACACAATTAGAAAAATTAAATAATGAATCTATCAAAAGTTTATGCAAAGCTAACACCAAGAATAACCCTAAAAAGAATGATGAAGATGTTAGGAAGGAACTCTGTGATAAATTAGTAAAAGAAGTAAAAGAACAGTGCAAAACATTGCCAGCAGAACTAGAACAGCCTGCAAACGATCTAGAAAAAGATGTTAAAACATATAAAGAACTTAAAAAAGAAGCAAAGAAAGCAATGAACAAGTCTAATCTTGTTTTATCACTCGTTAAGAAAAACGAAAGTAATACATCAAAAAATAATAGAAATAATAGCAAAAACAAGGATAAGAATGCCGTTTCAAACGGACTTCAAGATACCACAGAACATGTGAAAATACTACGGAGAGGAATTAAGGATGTACTTGTGACAGAATTGGAAGCCAAAGCATTTGACCTAGCAGCAGAAGTATTTGGAAGATATGTAGACTTGAAAGAAAGATGTGAGAAATTAACTTCGGATTGCGGGATTAAAGACGATTGCGATAGTTTAAAAGAAGTGTGTGGAAAGATTGAGAAGACATGTCGCGATCTGAAGCCTCTGGAGGTGAAGCCGCACGAAACAGTGACAGAAAGCACAACGACGACCACAACGACAACAACGACCGTTGCCGATCCGAAGGCAACAGAATGCAAATCCTTACAGACAACAGACACATGGGTTACACAGACATCGACACACACAAGCACGTCTACCATCACATCTACGATTACATCAAAAATAACATTGACATCAACAAGGCGATGCAAACCAACCAAGTGTACGACAGGGGATGATGCAGAGGACGTGAAACCGAATGAGGGATTGAAGATGAGTGGGTGGAGCGTGATGAGGGGGGTGATATTAGCAATGATGATTTCGTTCGTGATTTAGAAAGCAAATGAGCAAGATTTAATGATGAGCATGTATATTTACTAGATGAGCAAGCAGGGTAGGAGAGGAAAGAGTAAGGTAGATTGAGTCATCTCTTCAGCATCAATTGAAAGTGCATTACACATGAAATCGCGTGTTCCTTATTTAATTGACCACTATTCTTTATCTAAATAACCTTTATTTCTCATTTATGTCCTTTTACATTCTACTTTTTATTTATTCAAATTTTACTATTACCCCACATTTACTCCGCATTTACCCCACATTTACCCCACACAAATTTAAATACGTGTAGTAAAGCATGTATCACAATAATTGTATGGACACACTAAAGATATACTTTGCACACAGCTTCTCTGACAAGTTTTGTCACTGAATTTACTTGAACACCCTTAAAATTAATTAAGGATAATTTAATATTTAAATTTAATATGGAAACGAATCTCTTCAATTTTTGCAGTCAAAACACATTAACTCAAACTCAAACTCAACCACACACCACAGCTCAGCCCACCCCCGTCAGGCACAGCTTGGCGCGGGCGGTGGCGCGGGCGGTTAAGCGGCAGACACAAGTGACGCAAGTAGTGCAAAGTGTATATGATGATGAGGATTATCTTTTTGCTTTGATTGCAGGAAAAGATTATAATAATGACAATAAATGCAAAACTAAACTAGAAAAATACTGCAAAGAATTTGAAAATTTAAATATAAATAAAGAAAAAATACATAAAAAACTTAATGATTTCTGTGAAAGAAATAAAGCTCAAGAAAAATGCCAAAAACTAAAATCTAAAATTGAAAATAAACGCAACACATTCAAATCAAAATTAGAAAAAGTAGTCCAAAAAGAAGTATCAAACTTAGAAAGCAGTGATTGTGTAAATGAACAGGAATGTCTCTTTTTGGAGGAAGCATTCCCTAATGATCTTAAAGATAATTGTAACACTTTAAGAAATAAATGTTATCAAAAGAAGCGTGATAAAGTGGCTGAAGAAACTCTTTTGAGGGCACTTAAAGGAAATCTTCAAGATAAAAATAAGTGTAGGAAGGAGATTGAAAATGTTTGCCGCACATTGGGTCAAGAAAATAACGAGTTGATGCAAAGGTGTTTAAATCTAGAGTCTACATGTCTATCACTAGTACAAGCAGCAGAAGAAAAATGTAACTCTCTGAAAACAGAGATAAAGAATGTACTAGAACCTAGTGGTGACTTAGAAAAAAGAGGGCATTCTTTACTTGAAAAATGTTATTTTTATGGAAAAAATTGCAAAGACTCAAATAAACCAGAATGTGAAAAACTCATAAACAAAACTAAAAAAAAAAAGATTATTTACAAAGGGCCAGGTTCAGATTTTGATCCTACAAAACCAGAAGCTACGTTAGCAGAAAAAATAGGTTTGGAAGAACTTTACAAAGAAGCGGCGACACAGGGAGTTCTAATTGGAAGAGCACCAGAAAGAGATGCTCTTGATTTATTAGTATTTCTATCAGAGAAAACCAGTTTTAGTGAAGACCAATGTAAGAAAGTGCTTGCTACTAAATGTGGTTCCTTTAAGCATCTTGAAGAAGGTCTAAAAACTTTATGTGACAATGAAACTCAGCATGAAAATAAATGTAAAGTATTTGAAAAAGAATTTAAAGAAATAAAAGCCGCTTTGACTGCAAAGTTTAAAAAATTTGGAGATGAAATCGAGTTATGGAACAAATTACCGAGCTTTCTTACTGAAGATGAATGTGTTGAATTAGAATCAGACTGTTTTTATTTCGAAAATCAGTCTTTTGAAAAACAATGTAAGAATGTTAAGGCAGCGTGCTACAAAAAAGGGCTCTATGCATTAGCAAACCAAGAATTGCAGGACAAGCTTCGAGGAAAGTTTCATGGTACAAATGATACATCGTTTGAGAAGCTTCAAAAAGAGTTAGTAAAGGTGTGTGCGGATTTGAAAAAAAAAAGCAACGAGTTATATATGTTTTGTGTCCAGCCAGATAGTACAATTTCTATACTTTTAGGGGATTTACATTTTAAAGTGGATCTATTGCAGGAACATTTGAATGCAAGACGAGATCTTCCTACGGAACGAGATTGCAGGATATTATTGAAAAAATGCAAAGATCTAGTTCAGGATTCTGAAGAAATTGAATGGCCTTGTCATACACTCAAACAGAATTGTGATCGTTTAAGGGTTGTAGAGCAATTGGAAGAAAAATTTTTGGAAGAAAAAACGAAAAAATTAGATGACTCAGATTCATGTATAGGAAAGATTGATCAACAATGTCGTGAATGGAATAGAAAAGGAAGAGCGCAGTTTGCTCTCGCATGTGTAGCACAGAATACTACTTGCAAGATTCTTACAGAAAGCGTAGATTCTAAGTGTACTACATTGAAGGCACGTATGGAAACAAGTAAGGTTGTAGAAGCTGCAAAAGAAAAGAATACAATGGAAGAAACATGTGATTCTTGGGAACCCTATTGCAGAAAATTCATGTCAAGTTGCCAAAATCTAACGACTGTTGGTGGTGGAAAATGTGATGAGCTTAACAAGGAATGCGAACCATATCGTATACAAAGAAATCGTGAAGATCAAGCTATGCTTGAGCTTAAAGGAAAGCTTGATAATAAAAATAACTGTGTGGCAACTCTTAACCAATATTGCACACAATGGGTAAATGCAACCAACGGACTTGAAACTTTGTGCAAAAAAAAAGATGAAAAGGACGAAGACGTTAGAAATAAACTCTGCAAGAAGCTGATTGAACGAATAAAAGAAAAATGTAAAGGATTATCGGAAAAACTCGAAAAGGTTAAAAACGAAATAAAAGAAAAAAATAAAGAATATGAGGGTATTAAAAAGAAAGCAGAAGATGCAATGGAAAAAGCGAATCTTGTTTTATCAAAAGTGAAAGAATCTCATAATAAATCTGTGAATAAATCGGTACCTAGTGAACCTAAAGGAGAAGAAAACAAGGTAGAATTTAAACTTATAAGAAGAGATACAAAGCTGCAAGTAACAGAAAAAGAGTTACATGCATTTGATTTGGTATCACAAGCGTTCAGTTTATATGTAGAGTTGAAGGAGATATGCCATCACTCACTGAAAGATTGTGATTTCAAAAAAGAGTGTAAATGTGAGGATCCATGTGAAAAGATACAAGGAATATGTTCGAAATTAGAGCCATTGAAAGTGAAGCCATACGAAATAACAACTAAAAATGTAACAACAACAACCACAACTACAACGACGACAACAACAACCGTTACAGATCCAAAAGCAACAGAATGTAAATCTCTTAGCACAACAGACACGTGGGTCACAAAGACGTCGACCCATACTAGCACATCTACAACCACATCTACAGTCACGTCAAGAATAACGTTGACTTCGACGAGGCGGTGTAAGCCTACGAAGTGTACGACAGGAGAGGAAGATGAAGCAGGTGAGGTGAAGCCGAGTGAAGGGTTGAGGATGAGTGGGTGGAGTGTGATGAGGGGGGTGCTAGTGGTAATGATGATTTCATTCATGATTTAAAAGGCAAATGGGCAGGATTTAATAATGGGCATGTATATTTACTAGATGAATGAGGATAGGGCAGGAAAGAGTA
>NW_017264811.1:0-6936 GCF_001477535.1 Pneumocystis jirovecii RU7
TAACATCTCACATGAAATCAAAACACATTAACGGAAACTCAAACTCAGCCACACACCACAACGCAAATCCACCCCCATCTGGCACGGCTTGGCGCGGGCGGTGGCGCGGGCGGTTAAGCGGCAGACAGCAGGGGTAAAGAATAATGAAGTTGAAGAACGTCTTTTTGCTTTGATTACAAAAGAGGATTATAGCGATGTTGCAAAATGTAAAAATAAAATAAAAGAATATTGCGATGGATTGAAAAATGCTTCACTAACATCAGAAAAAGTACATAAAAAATTAAAAAATTTTTGCAATGATGGAAAAGAAGAAAAAAAATGCGAGGAACTGAAAACAAATATTGAAAAAAAATGTAACACATTCAAAGATAAACTTAAAACAGCAGCTGTAAAAGAAACTTCAGCTTTGAAAGATGAGGATTGCAAAGAAAATGAACAAGAATGCCTATTTT
This sequence comes from Pneumocystis jirovecii RU7, assembly GCF_001477535.1. NCBI lineage: Eukaryota > Fungi > Ascomycota > Pneumocystomycetes > Pneumocystales > Pneumocystaceae > Pneumocystis > Pneumocystis jirovecii. Next base: position 453 of record NW_017264811.1, read on the forward strand.
TGGAGGGAGCATGTTCAAAAGAGCTTAAAGATGATTGCAATACTTTGAGAAATAAGTGCTATCAAAAGAAGCGTGATAAAGTGGCGGAAGATGCTCTTTTAAGAGCAGTTCGCGGAGGTTTAACTAGTGAAGCTACATGTCAAGGAAGGCTCAAAGAGGTTTGCATAGAGTTGAGTCAAAAAAGCGATGAATTAACGAAGCTCTGTCTTTACCAAGAAATGTCGTGTAAAACATTTGTATCAAAAAAACAAGAAAAATGTAATAGCCTTGAACAGGAAGTTAAAGAAGCACTTAAAAAAAACAGTGAATTGCGAGGAAAATGTCTACCATTACTTGAGCAATGTTACTTTCATAGAGGGAACTGTGAAGGAGACAAATCAAAGTGCAGTGAACCTACTAATCAGGACTGCAAAGAATATATACCAGATTGCGATAAACTAGAAGAAGAATGTGAAAAACAAAATATCATTTACACACATCCGGGACCCGATTTCAATCCAACTAAAGCAGAGCCTACAGTGGCAGAGGACATAGGGCTGGAAGAGCTTTATAAAGAGGCTGAGAAGGATGGAATTTTTATTGGAAAGAATCATCTAAGAGATGCAACAGCTTTGTTGGCGTTGTTGATTGAAAATAGTAATGATGCTGAAAAAAAATGCAATGAGGTCCTCAAAGATAAGTGCAAAAACTCTCATGAACATGAGGCCTTGGAAAAACTATGTAATAAAACTAATCCAAGTGATTATAAAAAAAAAAAATGCGAAGAATTAGAGAAAGATATCAGAAAAACATGTGATATTCTCACGTCAAAGCTTATAAGTAATCGTCTTTTTGATGCAGTAAATTCTAAAGTTGAATGGGGCAAGTTGCCAACATTTCTTAGTGATGAAGAGTGTGCAAAACTAGAATCTTATTGCTTTTATTTTAAAGAAAGATGTCCAGATGTCAAAGAAGCTTGTATGAATGTGAGGGCAGCGTGTTATAAGAGAGGGCTTGATGCACGGGCAAATAAAGTGCTGCAAGAAAATATGCGAGGAATGTTACATGGTTCAAACAAAAGCTGGCTTGAAAAATTTCAACAAGAATTAGTAAAAGTATGCAAGGAACTAAAAGAAAATAAAGAAAATTTCCCAAACGACGAACTATTTGTTCTGTGTGTACAGCCAGCAAAAGCGGCCCGGTTGCTTACACATGACCATCAAATGAAAGTTATCTTTTTACGACAACAATTGGATCAAAAGAGAGATTTTCCGACAGATAAAGACTGCAAGGAATTAGGGAAAAAATGCCAAGATTTAGGAAAGGATTCAAAAGAAATTACGTGGCCATGTCATACACTGGAACAGCAATGCAATCGCTTGGGGACTACAGAAATTTTGAAGCAGGTTTTACTAAATGAACACAAGGATACTTTGAAAACTCATGAAAACTGTGTAACATATTTAAAGGAAAAGTGTAATAAATGGTCTAGAAGAGGCAATGACCGTTTCTCTTTTGTATGTGTCTTCCAAAACACTACGTGTAAGCTGATGGTAGATGATGTAAAAGATAGGTGTGAAGTATTCGAAAAAAATATGCAAGCATCAGATATTAATGACTTCCTTGAAAAAAAACAAATAAAAACAGAATCAGCATCAAATATTTGCCCTTCATGGCATCCATACTGTGATAGATTTTTACCCAATTGTCCTGATCTTGACAAAGGAAAAACTTTCTGTCAAAATCTCAAAAAATATTGCGAACCATTTTATAAAAGAAAGGTTTTAGAAGATGCTCTTAAAGTAGAGCTTCGAGGAAAGCTGAGTGATGAAAACAAATGTACTACAGAATTAAAGGGATATTGTACAATAGCGAAAAACGTAAATAATGCGTCAATCAGTGGTTTATGCAAAGATAGCACTCAAGGTAATAATAAAAAGCCTGACGACAAAGTGGTAAAAGAGCTTTGTAAGAAATTGATGGAAGAAATAAAAGAGCAATGTGAGACATTACCAGCAGAATTAACGGAGCTGGAAAAAAGCCTAGAAAAAGATGTTAAAACATATAAAGAACTTAAGAAAGAGGCAAAGAAAGCAATGAACAAGTCTAATCTTGTTTTATCACTCGTTAAGAAAAACAAAAGTAATACATCAAAAAATAATAGAAATAATAGCAAAAACAAGGATAAGAATGCCGTTTCAAACGGATTTCAAGATATCACAGAACATGTGAAAATACTACGGAGAGGAGTTAAGGATGTATCCGTAACAGAATTAGAAGCTAAAGCATTTGATTTGGCAGCAGAAGTATTTGGAAGATATGTAGATTTGAAGGAAAGATGTGAGAAATTGGAATCGGATTGCGGGATTAAAGACGATTGCGATGGTTTAAAAGAAGTGTGTGGAAAGATTGAGAAGACATGTCGCGATCTGAAGCCTCTGGAGGTGAAGTCGCACGAAATAGTCACAGAAAGCACAACGACGACCACAACGACCACAACAACCGTTACCGATCCGAAGGCAACGGAATGCAAATCCTTACAGACAACAGACACATGGGTTACACAGACATCGACACACACAAGCACGTCTACCATCACATCTACGATTACATCAAAAATAACACTCACATCAACGAGGCGTTGCAAACCAACCAAGTGTACGACAGGGGATGATGCAGAGGACGTGAAGCCGAGTGAGGGATTGAAGATGAGTGGGTGGAATGTTATGAGGGGGGTGATAGTAGCAATGGTTATTTCGTTCATGATTTAGAAAGCAAATGAGCAGGATTTAATGATGAGCATGTATATTTACTAGATGAGCAAGCAGGGTAGGAGAGGAAAGAGTAAGGTAGATTGAGTCATCTCTTCAGCATCAATTGAAAGTGCATTACACATGAAATCACGTGTTCCCTATCTAATTGGCCACTATTCTTTGTCTAAATAGCCTTTACTTCTCGTTTATGTCCTTTTATATTCTACTTTTTATCTATTCAAGTTTTACGGTTACCCCGCATTTACCCCGCATTTACCCCACACAAATTTAAATACTACGATATTCAAACATCAGAATATTGTATGGACACACTAAAGATATACTTCAGCACACACAGTGCTTCTCTGACAGGTTTTGTCACTGAATTTCCATAAGAATCTTGGAATTAACAAAGAATTCAATAGTTAATTTCAGTATGAAAACATAACTCTACATCTCACATGTAGTCAAAACACATTAACTCAAACTCAAACTCAACCACACACCACAGCGCAAACCCACCCCCGTCAGGCACAGCTTGGCGCGGGCGGTGGCGCGGGCGGTTAAGCGGAGGGCACAGCAAGTAGTGAAAAGTGTATATGATGATGAGGATTATCTTTTGGCTTTGATTCTAAAAGAAGACGCAATGGTTGAATTACAATGCAAAGAAAGACTGAAAAAATATTGTGAAAACTTAGAAGAAGTAGATAAAAAGTTAAATAAAATCTATCCAAAACTAAAAGATATCTGCGAAGATAAAGACAAGAAATGCACAAGTCTAAAAACTAAAATTACAGGAAAATGTCAAACACATAAAACAACCTTAAATCCTATAGTATTAAAAGCTTTAGAAGAAAATTATGATTGTAAGGAGCATGAACGACAATGCCTATTTTTGGAGGGGGCATGCCCTAGTGTTCTTATAGAGGATTGCAACAAACTAAGGAATCTATGTTACCAGAGAAAACGTGACGAAGTAGCAGAAGAAGTCCTTTTGAGGGCACTTCATGGGGATTTAGAAAACACAACTGAATGCGAAAAGAAAATCAAAAATGTTTGCCAGAAAATAGGCCAAGAAAGTGATGAGTTGACAATGTTATGTCTTGATCAGAAGAAAACATGCGTAAATCTTGTAAAAAAAGGAAAAAGTAAGTGTAGTACTCTGGAAAAAGAAGTTGAAGGAACAATCAAAAACAATGATAAACAAAGGGAAACATGCCTTTTATTGCTTGAGCAATGTTATTTTTACAGAAGGAATTGCAAAGGAGACAAATTAAAGTGCGATGAATTGGGAAAGAAATGTCAAGAACAAAATATTGTTTATATACCACCAGGACCCGATTTTGATCCAACTAGACCAGAGGCTACAGTAGCAGAGGATATAGAACTAGAAGATTTCTATAAAAAAGCGGCAAAAGACGGAGTTCTTATTAGAAGATTTACACTAAGAGAGACAACTGCTTTGCTTGCATTGTTGATTCAGGACTCAAGTGCAACGGGTAGTGATAATAAAGAAAAATGCAAAAAAGCTCTTGAAAAGAAATGTAAAACCCTTCAAGAACATGAACCCTTAAAAAGTTTGTGTAAGGGAAGTGGTCTAAGTGATGATGGAACGAAAAAATGTGAAGAATTGCAAAACGATATTGACAAAACTTGCAAAATTTTCACTTCAAAAGTCATTAATAGTCGCCTTTTTGACCCAACAAAAGGAAATAATGGAATTCTTGGATGGGGAGGGTTGCCAACATTTCTTAGTAACGAAGAGTGTGCAAGACTAGAATCTTACTGCTTTTATTATAAAGAAGCATGTCCAGATGGTAAAAAAGCATGTGTGAATGTGAGGGCAGCGTGTTACAAAAGAGGACTTGATGCACGAGCAAATAAAGTACTGCAAGAAAATATGCGTGGGTTATTGCATGGTTCAAATGAAACATGGCTTAAGAAGTTTCAACAAGAATTAGTAAAAGTATGTGAAAAACTGAAAGAAGAAAATAAAGGAAGTTTCTCAAACGATGAATTATTTGTTCTATGTGTACAGCCTACAAAGGCAGCACGGTTACTTACACATGACCATCAAATGAGGGTTATCTTTTTACGACAACAATTAGATCAAAAACGAGATTTTCCAACAAACAAAGACTGCAAAGAATTGGGGAGAAAATGCCAAGATTTAGGAAAGGATTCAAATCAGATTCAATGGCCATGTCATACGCTAAAGCAACAGTGTGACCGCTTAGGGACTACAGAAATTTTGAAGCAGGTTTTATTGGATGAACACAAGGATACTTTAAGAACTCATGAAAACTGTGTAACATATTTAAAAGAGAAGTGTAATAAATGGTCTAGAAGGGGTGATGATCGTTTCACTTTTGTATGTGTTTTTCAAAACGCTACGTGTGAGCTGATGGTAAAAGACGTACAAGATAGGTGTGAAGTATTCAAGGAAAATATACAAACATCAGAGATCGTTGAATTTCTTAAAAATAATAAAAATGAAATAAGAAGACTGGAAAGAAATTGTTCCTCCTGGTATCCGTACTGCAATAGATTTTCACCTAATTGTCCAGATCTTACTAAAGGAGATACTTGTGCAAAGATCAAGGAGCATTGTGAACCATTTTATGAAAGAAAGGCCTTGGAAGATGCTCTCAAAGTAGAGCTTCGAGGAAAATTGAATAAAAAAAATAAATGTACTACAGCATTGAAGGGATATTGTACACAATTAGGAAAATTAAATAATGAATCTATCAAAAATTTATGCAAAGATAGTACTCAAGGTAACAATAAAAATGCTGAAGACAAAATGGTAGAAGAGCTTTGTAAGAAATTAGTGGAAGAAGTGGAACAGCAATGCAAAGTATTACCTGTAGAATTAACGGTGCTGGAAAAAAGTCTAGAAAAAGATGTTAAAACATATAAAGAACTTAAAAAAGAGGCAAAGAAAGCAATGGAAAAGTCCAATCTTGTATTATCACTCGTTAAGAAAAACGAAAGTAATGTACCAAAAAATAATAGCGAAAACAATAACGAAAATAAAACCACACCAAGCAAACGTCAAGATACCACCGAACATGTGAAAATACTACGGAGAGGAATTAAGGATGTATCAGTGACAGAATTGGAGGTCGAAGCATTTGACCTAACAGCAAATGTATTTGGAAGATATGTAGACTTGAAGGAAAGATGCAAAAAATTGACCTCAGATTGCGGGATTAAGGATGATTGCAAAGAAATAAAAGATGTGTGTGAAAAGATACAAGGAGTATGTTCAAAATTAGAACCACTAAAAGTGAAGCCACATGAAATAAAAACAGTAACGGAAACCAACATAACAACGGTTACAGAAACAGTCAAAGAAGCAGAAAAAACAGTAGGAGATGGAGAGAAATGCAAATCTCTCAGCACAACAGACACGTGGGTTACACACACGTCTACGCATACCAGTACATCCACAACTACGTCTACGGTCACATCGAGAATAACGTTGACCTCAACGAGGCGGTGTAAGCCTACGAAGTGCACCACCGGAGACGATCCAGAAGATGTCAAGCCAAGTGAAGGTTTGAGAATGAATGGATGGAGTATAATGAAGGGGGTGTTACTAGCAATGATGATTTCAGTTATGATTTAAAAAGCAAATGGGCAGGATTTAATAATGGGCATGTATATTTAACAGATAAGGAGGCAGGATAGGACAGGAAAGAGTAAAGTAGATTGAGTCATCTCTTCAGCATCAATTGAAAGTGCATTAC
>NW_017264812.1:0-6857 GCF_001477535.1 Pneumocystis jirovecii RU7
TAACATCTCACATGAAATCAAAACACATTAACGGAAACTCAAACTCAGCCACACACCACAACGCAAATCCACCCCCATCTGGCACGGCTTGGCGCGGGCGGTGGCGCGGGCGGTTAAGCGGCAGACACAGAAAGTAGCGCAAGGAGTACAAAGTGTATATGATGATGAAGAGTATCTTTTGGCTTTAATTGCAAAAGACGATTATAAAAATGAACAAAAATGCAAAGAAAAATTAGAAGAATATTGTAAAGCATTAACAGATGCAGAATTAGAACCAGAAAAAGTTCACAAAAAACTTAAGGACTTTTGTAAAAAAGGAACAGAAACAGAAAAATGTAAAAAATTAAAAGATAATGTTGAAAAAAAATGCACTGAATTTCAAAGAAAATTAAAACAAGAGACAACAAAAGATATTTCAGCATTAAAAGATGATGAGTGTACGAAAAATGAACAACAATGCTTATTTTTTGAGGGAGCATGCCCTAATCTTGTAGAAGATTGTAACAAACTAAGAAATCTATGTTACCAGAAAAAACGTAACGGAGTAGCAGAAGATGTCCTTTTGAGGGCGCTTCGCGGAAATTTAACTAATGAAACTACATGTCAAGGAAATCTTAAAGAGGTTTGCCCAATCTTAGGAAAGGAAAGTGACGAGTTAACAAACTTGTGTCTGAACCAGAAAAATACGTGCGATAATATTATAAAGGAAAAAAATAAAAAATGTAGTACTCTTAAAACAGATGTTTCAGTAGCACTTGGAAGTTTTAAAAAAGAAAAATGCCTATCATTACTTGAAGAATGTTATTTTTACGTTGGAAACTGCCAAGAAGACGATATAATTGAATGTATTAAATTGGGAGAGAAATGCCAGGAACAAAACATTGTTTATATACCACCTGGACCCGATTTTGATCCAACTAGACCAGAGGCTACACTAGCAGAAGACATAGATCTGGAAGAGCTTTATAAGAAGGCAGAAGAGGATGGTGTTTTTATTGGGAGACAACATGTAAGAGATGCAACGGCTTTGTTGGCGTTGTTAATTCAAGACCCAAGTGCAGCAGGTAATGATAATAAAGAAAAATGCAAAAAAGCTCTTGAGAAAAAATGCAAAACCCCACAAGAACATGAGGCCTTGAATAGTTTATGTAAGGAAAGTGGTCTAAGTGATGATGGAACGAAAAAATGTGATGAGCTAGAAAAAGATATCAAAAGAACATGTGATATTCTTATGTCAAAACTTACAAATAATCGTCTTTTTGACCCAAAAAAAGGAAATAATGGAATTCTTGGATGGGGAGGGTTGCCAACATTTCTTAGTAACGAAGAGTGTGCAAGACTAGAATCTTACTGCTTTTATTATAAAGAAGCATGTCCAGATGGTAAAAAAGCATGTGTGAATGTAAGGGCAGCGTGTTACAAAAGAGGACTTGATGCACGAGCAAATAAAGTACTGCAAGAAAATATGCGTAGGTTATTGCATGGTTCAAATAAAGATTGGCTTAAGAAATTTCAACAAGAATTAGTAAAAGTATGTGAGAAACTGAAAGAAGAAAATAAAGGAAGTTTTTCAAACGATGAACTATTTGTTCTGTGTGTACAGCCAGCAAAAGCGGCCCGGTTGCTTACACACGATCATCAAATGAGAGTTATCTTTTTACGACAACAGTTGGATCAAAAGCGAGATTTTCCGACAGATAAAGACTGCAAGGAATTGGGGAGAAAGTGTGAAGCTTTAGGAAAGGATTCAAATCAGATTCAATGGCCATGTCATACACTGGAGCAGCAATGCAATCGCTTGGGGACTACAGAAATCTTGAAGCAGGTTTTACTGAATGAACACAAGGATACTTTGAAAACTCATGAAAACTGTGTAACATATTTAAAGGAAAAATGCCATAAATGGTCTAGAAGAGGAGATGATCGTTTCTCTTTTGTATGTGTCTTCCAAAATGCTACGTGTGAGCTGATGGTAAAAGACGTACAAGATAGGTGCAAAGTATTCAAGAAAAATATAGAGGTTGCAGAGATCGTTGAGTTTCTTAAAAATAACACGAATAACATAACAACATTAGGAAATGTTTGCCCATTTTGGGACCCATATTGTGACAAATTTTCACCTAATTGCCAAAGTCTTAAAGGAAATACTTGTACAAAAATTAAAAAACATTGTAAACCATTTTATGAAAGAAAGGCTTTAGAAGACGCACTTAAGGCAGAGCTTCGAGGAAAGTTGAGTGATAAAAAGAAATGTACTACAGCATTGGAGGGATATTGTACACAATTAGGAAAATTAAATAATGAATCTATCAGAAGTTTATGTAAAGATAACACCAAGAATAACCCTAAGAAGAATGATGAAGATGTTAGGAAGGAGCTCTGTGATAAATTAGTAGAAGAGGTAGAACAGCAATGTAAAGTATTACCAAAAGAACTAGAACAACCAGAAAAAGACTTAGAAGAAGATCATAAGACATATGAAGGACTTAAGGAAAAGGCAAAGAAAGCAATGAACAAGTCCAATCTTGTTTTATCATTCGTTAAAAAAGACGGGAATAATACATCGAAAAATAATAGCAAAAAGGATAAGAATGCCGTTTCAAACGGATTTCAAGATACCACAGAACATGTGAAAATACTACGGAGAGGAGTTAAGGATGTACTTGTGACAGAATTGGAAGCCAAAGCATTTGATTTGGCAGCAGAAGTATTTGGAAGATATGTAGATTTGAAGGAAAGATGTGAGAAATTAAAATCGGATTGCGGGATTAAAGACGATTGTAAAGATCTAGAAAATGTATGCAAAAAGATCGAGAAAACATGTAGCGATCTGAAGCCTCTGGAGGTGAAGCCACACGAAATAGTCACAGAAAGCACAACGACGACCACGACGACAACAACAACCGTTACCGATCCGAAGGCATCAGAATGCAAATCCCTACAGACGACAGATACATGGGTTACACAGACATCGACACACACAAGCACATCTACCATCACATCTACCATCACATCAAAAATAACATTGACATCAACGAGGCGATGCAAACCAACCAAGTGTACGACAGGGGATGATGCAGGAGACGTGAAACCGAGTGAGGGATTGAAGATGAGTGGGTGGAGCGTGATGAGGGGGGTGATATTAGCAATGATGATTTCAATAATGATTTAAAAAGTAAATGAATAGGATTTAATGATGGGCATGTATATTTAGTAAATAAACGAGCAGGGTAGGACTGGAAAGAGTAAAGTAGATTGAGTCATCTCTTCAGCATCAATTGAAAGTGCATTACACATGAAATCACGTGTTCCTCCGTCTAATTGGCCACTATTCTTTGTCTAAATAGCCTTTATTTCTCATTTATGTCCTTTTATATTCTACCTTTTATTTATTCAAATTTTGCTATTACCCCGCGTTTACCCCGCATTTACCCCCACACAAATTTAAAATATCGCGAAGTTGCCAACTACACGTTAAAGAAAGCGGGCACCTTTAAATGTATTTGGTACACACTGCTTCTCTGACAAGTCTTATCACTAAGTTTACTTGAACTCCCTTAAAATTAAGAATAATTTAATACTTAAATTTGAAGACATGGTTCTAACATCTCACATGTAGTCAAAACACATTAACGGAAACTCAAACTCAGCCACACACCACAGTGCAAACCCACCGCCGTCAGGCACAGCTTGGCGCGGGCGGTGGCGCGGGCGGTTAAGCGGCAAGCACAAGTGACGCAAGGCGTGCAAAATGTATATGATGATGAGGATTATCTTTTGGCGTTGATCTTGAAAGATAAATTAGAAGAAACAGAGTGCAAAAAAAAACTGAAAGAATACTGCAAAGGTTTAAGAACTATAAATCCTGGATTAGATAAAGTAGATGAAAAACTACAGAAAGTATGTAAAGAAGATAAAACAGCAGAAAAAAAGTGCACAGGATTAAAAGAAAAGATTAAAGCAAAATGCACCGTATTCATGAATGAACTTAAAACAGAAAGTGGAAAAAGTATTTCAAAATTGAAAGACAACGATTGCAAAAATAATGAGCAAAAATGTTTGTTTTTAGAAGGAGCATGCTCTGATGATCTTAAAGAGAAGTGTAATGACTTAAGAAATAAATGTTATCAAAAGAAACGTGATGAAGTGGCAGAAAAAGCTCTTTTAAGAGCGCTTAATGGTGATCTTAAAGATAAGGACCTGTGCAAAAAAAAGATTGAAAATGTTTGTCTTTTGTTAGGCCAAGAAAGTAACGAATTAATGCAAAAATGTTTTGATACAGAATCTCTATGTACATCTTTAGTACAAACAATAAAGGATAAATGTGCTTCTTTAAAAACGGAGATAGGAAAAGTACTAACTACTGATGGGAAGTTACAAAAAAAAGAGCATTCTTTACTTGAAAAATTACTTGAAAAATGTCATTTCCACTATGAGAGCTGTAAAACAGAAAATCCAGATTGTAATAACTTGAAAAAGAAATGTAAAGATGCAGGAATAACTTATATACCACCAGGCTTAAAATTTGATCCTACAAAACCAGAAGCTACACTGGCGGAAAAAATAGGTTTGGAAGAACTTTACAAAGAAGCGGCAAGACAAGGAGTTGTAATTCAAAGAGCACTGGAAAGAGATATTGTTGATCTATTAGTGTTTCTGTCAGGAAGTAACCCTTTTGATGACACACAATGCCAGAGTGTACTCAATACTAAATGTAGTTCTATTGAATATCTAACACAGGGTCTAAAAGATTTATGTGGAAATAAGAGCAATTATACAAAGAAATGTAAAGAATTTAAAGAAGAATTTCAAGAAACAAAGGACTCTCTGGAAGTAAAGTTTAGAAGCAATTTATTTGAAAAAGAAATTAAATTATGGGGTGAATTACCGAAATTTCTTACAGAAAATGATTGTGTAGGGTTACAATCAGACTGTTTTTATTTTGAAGGCCAAACAGATTTTGAAAAAATATGTAAGAATGTTAAAGCAGCGTGTTATAAAAAAGGCCTTGATGCATTAGCAAACCAAGCATTACAAGACAAAATGAGAGGGAAATTCCATAATAGAAACGATACATGGTTTGAAACACTTCAAAAAGATTTGGTAAAGACATGTGTAGATCTCAAAGGGGAGAGCGATGAATTATTCGTTTTATGTGTAAAACCAACAGAAGGAGCTCTTACAGTATTAACGGATTTACATACGAGGACAAACTTGTTGCAAGGAGATTTAAATGAAAGACGAGATTTTCCTACGAGACAAGATTGCGAGGAATTACTGAAGAAATGTCAAGATTTAGAACAAGATTCAGAAGAAATCAAATGGCCCTGTCGTACGTTGAAACACCATTGTAATAGGCTGGAGATTGCAGAACAATTGGAAGAGAGGTTGTTGGAAGAAAAAGTGAAGGATTTGGACAAGTTCGATTTATGTTTAGAAAATTTAGGAAAACGATGCCATGAATGGAGTAAAAGAGGAAGAACTCGTTTTGCTCTTGCATGTGTAGCACAGAATATTACTTGCAAGATTCTTACAAAAAGCGTAGAATCTAAGTGTACTACATTGAAGGCACGTATGAAAACAAATGGTGTTTTGGATAAAGCGAAAGAAGAAAAAACAATGGAAGAAACATGTGATTCTTGGACACCCTATTGCAGCAAATTCATGTCAAGTTGCCAAAGTCTAATTGCCGGTGATGGAAAATGTAAGGAGCTTAACAAGGAATGTGAAACGTTCATCAAAAAGAAGGAATTGGAACTGAAAGTAGTTGATCAATTGAAGGGTCATTTAAATACAAGAAAAAAATGTAAAGGGGAGCTTGACAAATACTGCACACAATGGGCTAATGCAAGTAATGGGCTTGAAACTCTATGCACTGATACTACTAATAGCAAGAACGATACTGAAGTTAGGAAAAAACTTTGCGAAAAACTAGTAGAACAAGTGAAAAGTCAATGCCCTGAATTACAGAAAAAACTTGCAGAGACTAGTAAAGAGTTGGAGAAAAAAGCTAACGAATATGAGGATATCAAAAAAAAAGCAAAAGATGCAATGGAAAAAGCAAATCTTGTTTTATCAAAAGCGAAAGTAGAAAACAATAAATCGGCAAACGAAGTTGTGCCTAGTGCACCAGCTGTACCCAGCGGAACAAAAGACACGAAGTTGTTTAGACTTATAAGAAGAGATGCAACAGTGAAAGTAACAGAAGACGAAGCGAAAGCATTTGATTTGGTTGCACAAGCATTTGGACTCTACGTAGAATTGAGAGAGATATGCCATGATTTACTAAAAGGATGTGGATTTAAAAAGGAATGTGATTGTGATGATCTATGCAAAACGATAGAAAGTAAATGCCATGGATTGAAGCCACTAGATGTGAAACCATACGAAATAACAACTAAAAACATAACAACTACAACCACAACCACAACGACGACAACAGAAACCGTTAAAGACGCAAAGGCAACAGAGTGCCAGTCTCTACAGACGACAGATACGTGGGTCACAAAGACATCGACCCATACTAGCACTTCTACGACTACGTCCACAGTCACATCAAGAATAACACTCACCTCGACGAGGCGGTGTAAGCCTACGAAGTGTACGACTGGAGACGATCCAGAGGATGTCAAGCCAAGTGAAGGTTTAAGAATGAATGGGTGGAGTATAATGAAGGGGATGATAGTAGCAATGATGATTTCATTCATGATTTAGATGTAAAATGGGAATGGGATATAAGAGCAGCATGTATATTTACTAGATAAATGAGCAGGGTAGGACAGGAAAGAGTAGAGTATGATCTCTTCAGCATCAATTGAAAGTGCATTACACATAAAGTAGCGTGTTCCCTGTGCAAA
>NW_017264813.1:0-6830 GCF_001477535.1 Pneumocystis jirovecii RU7
CGGAAACTCAAACTCAGCCACACACCACAACGCAAATCCACCCCCATCTGGCACGGCTTGGCGCGGGCGGTGGCGCGGGCGGTCAAGCGGCGGGCTGCAGCAGCGCAAGGAGCTAGTTTATATGAAGAAGAAGAAATTCTTTTGGCTTTAATTGCAGGAAAAGATTATAACGATGACAGTAAATGCAAAAAAAAATTAGAAGAATACTGCAAAGAATTTGAAAATTTGGATAAAGAAAAAATACATAAAAAACTTAAAAGCTTTTGTGAAAATGGGAAATCAGAAGAAAAATGTACAAAATTAAAAAACAAAGTTAAGGAAAAATGCACTACATTTAAAACAAATCTTCAAACAGCAGCTGTAAAAGGAATTTCAGATTTGACAGATAAAGATTGTAAAGAGAATGAACAACAATGCCTATTTTTGGAGGGAGCGTGTCCAATAGAACTTAAAGATAACTGCAATGCTTTGAGAAATAAGTGTTATCAAAAAAAGCGTGATAAAGTGGCGAAAGAAGTTCTTTTGAGGGCACTTCGTAGTGATCTTAATGAATCAAAGATATGTGAAAAAAAACTGAAAGAAGTTTGCCCAGTCTTAGGGAGGGAAAGTGACGAGTTAACGAACTCGTGTCTGAACCAGGAAGAAACGTGCAAGGATCTTGTAGCAGAAGGAAAAAAAAAATGTAATACTCTCAAAACAGATGTTCAAGGAGCACTCAATGGAAAAAACAAATTGCAAGAAAAATGTTTATCATTACTTGAACAGTGTTATTTTTACATTGGAAATTGCGAAAATAACGACATAATTAAATGTATTGAATTGGGAGAGAAATGTCAAGAACAAAATATTGTTTATATACCACCAGGACCCGATTTTGATCCGACTAAGCCAGAGCCTACAGTAGCAGAGGACATAGAACTGGAAGAGTTTTATAAGAAGGTAGAGGAGGATGGAGTTTTTATTGGAAAGAATCATCTAAGAGATGCGACAGCTTTGTTAGCTTTGTTGGTTGGAAAAGATAGTGATATGGAAAAAAAATGTAAACAAATTCTTGGAAAAAAATGCAAAAGTCCTAAAGAGCATGAAGCTTTAAATGATCTGTGTAATGATAAAGGCAATACTAATGCAATTGGGACAGAAAAATGTGAAAAATTGAAAGAAGATATCAAAAAAACATGTGATGTTCTCACGTTAAAGCTTATAAATAATCGTCTTTTTGATCCAACAAAAGGAAGTAATGAAATTGTTGGATGGGAAGGATTGCCAACATTTCTTAGCAATGAAGAATGTGCGAAATTAGAGTCCTATTGTTTCTATTTTGAAAAAAATTGTCCAAGTGGTGAAAATGCATGTAAAAATATAAGAGCAACATGTTACAAAAGAGGGCTTGATGCGCGGGCAAATAAAGTACTGCAAAAAAATATGCGAGGGTTATTGCGTGGTTCAAATAAAGATTGGCTTAAGAAATTTCAACAAGAATTAGTAAAAGTATGTGAGAAATTAAAAAAAGAAAACAAAGGAAGTTTCTCAAACGATGAATTATTTGTTCTGTGTGTACAGCCTGCAAAAGCAGCACGGTTACTTACACATGACCATCAAATGAGGACTGTTTTCCTACGTAAACAATTGGATCAAAAGCGAGATTTTCCAACAGACAAAGACTGCAAAGAATTAGGGAGAAAATGCCAAGATTTAGGAAAGGATTCGAATCAGATTCAATGGCCATGCCATACGTTAAAGCAGCAATGTGATCGCTTAGGGACTACAGAAATTTTAAAACAGATTTTATTGGATGAACACAAAGATACTTTGAAAACTCATGAAAACTGTACGAAATATTTAAAGAGAAAATGCCATAAATGGTCTAGAAGAGGAGATGACCGTTTCTCTTTTGTATGTGTCTTCCAAAACGCTACGTGTAAGCTGATGGTAGATGATGTAAAAGATAGGTGTGAAGTATTCGAAAAAAATATGCAAGCATCAGATATTAATGATTCCCTTGAAAAAAATAAAATAAAAACAGAATCAGCATCAAATATTTGCCCTTCATGGCATCCATACTGCGATAGATTTTTACCCAATTGTCCTGATCTTGACAAAGGAAAAACTTTCTGTCAAAATCTTAAAAAATATTGCGAACCATTTTATAGAAGAAAGGTTTTAGAAGATGCTCTTAAAGTAGAGCTTCGAGGGAATTTAAGTAAAAACAAATGCGAACCTGCATTGAAAGGATATTGCACAATATTGGAAAATGTAAATAATGCATCAATCAGCAGTTTATGTAAAAATAATACGAAAAATAAAACTGAAAAGGATGATGAAAATGTTAGAAAGAAGCTTTGTCTAAAATTAGTAGAAGAAGTGGAACAGCAGTGCAAAGTATTACCAGCAGAACTGAAGCATGAGGAAAAAGATCTAAAAGATGATTTTGAAACATATGAGGGACTTAAGGAAAAGGCAAAGAAAGCAATGAACAAGTCCAGCCTTATTTTATCACTTGTTAAGAAAAACCAAAGTAATACATCGAAAAATAATAGCAAAAACAAGGATAAGGATGCTGTTTCAAATGAAAAAGATACCACAAAATATGTGAAAATACTACGGAGAGAAGTTAAAAATGTACCTGTGACAGAATTGGAAGCCAAAGCATTTGATTTAACAGCAGAAGTGTTTGGAAGATATGTAGACTTGAAAGAAAGATGTGAGAAATTGGCCTCAGATTGCGGGATTAAAGACGATTGTGATGATTTAAAAGATGTGTGTGAAAAGATTGAGAAGACATGTCGTGATCTGAAGCCTCTGGAGGTGAAGTCGCACGAAATAGTCACAGAAAGCACAACGACGACCACAACGACAACAACAACCGTTACCGATCCGAAGGCAACGGGAGAGTGCAAATCTCTGCAGACGACAGATACATGGGTTACACAGACATCGACACACACGAGTACATCTACCATCACATCTACGATTACATCAAAAATAACACTCACATCAACGAGGCGGTGCAAACCAACCAAGTGTACGACAGGGGATGATGCAGAGGACGTGAAACCGAATGAGGGATTGAAGATGAGTGGGTGGAGCGTGATGAGGGGGGTGATATTAGCAATGATGATTTCAATAATGATTTAAAAAGTAAATGAATAGGATTTAATGATGGGCATGTATATTTAGTAAATAAACGAGCAGGGTAGGACAGGAAAGAGTAAAGTAGATTGAGTCATCTCTTCAGCATCAATTGAAAGTGCATTACACATGAAATCACGTGTTCCCTAGCCAGTTGTCCCCTATTCTCTAGCTGAGTAATCTTTTTTTATTGTCTAAAGTTTTTTACATTCTATTTTTCATTTATTCAAGTTTTATATTTATATCGCGTTTACCCCACATTTTACCCCACACAAATTTAAAATATCGCGAAGTTGCCAACTACACGTTAAAGAAAGCGGGCACCTTTAAATGTATTTGGTACACACTGCTTCTCTGACAAGTTTTATCACTAAGTTTACTTGAACTCTCTTAAAATTAAGAATAATTTAATACTCAAATTTGAAGACATGGCTCTAACATCTCACGTCCAATCAAAATACGCTAACGGAAACCCAAACTCAGCCACACACCACAGCGCAAACCCACCCCCGTCAGGCACAGCTTGGCGCGGGCGGTGGCGCGGGCGGTCAAGCGGCGGGCTGCAGGGGCACAGAATAGCATTGATGAGGAGCATGTTTTAGCTTTAATTCTAAAGGAAGATGGACTAAGTGAGCAGGAATGCAAAGAAAAACTAAAAAAATATTGCCAAGAATTAAATGAAGTAAATCTAAAAATAGAACAAGTACACGAAAAATTAAAAGATTTTTGTGATAATGGAAAACAAGATAAAAAATGTCAAGGTCTACAAGCCAAAGTTACGGAGAAATGTACAAATTTTAAAACAAAAAAGCTAGGACCAGCGTTAACAAATCCATCAGATGATAATTGCAAAGAGAATGAACAACAATGCCTATTTTTGGAGGGAGCATGCCCTGATCTTGTAGAGGATTGTAACAAACTAAGGAATAAATGTTATCAAAAAAAACGAGATGAAATAGCAGAAAAAGTTCTTTTAAGGGCACTTAGTGGAAGTCTTAAGGAAAAAGATTCATGTAAAAAGAAGTTTAAAGAGGTTTGCTCGTTGTTGAGCAGAGAAAGTGATGAATTGATGATGTTATGTTTTGATGAGGAAAAAACGTGCCAGAGTATCATGACTAAGGAACAATATAACTGCGAATCTCTCAAAAATGAAATTAAAAACGTGCTAAATAAAAAAGGCGAATTGCAAACAAAATGCCCATCATTGCTTAAGAAATGTTACTTTTATGATGCGGATTGTACTGGAGATAAACCAAATTGCAAAGAACTTGAGAGTAATTGTGAAGAAAAAGGCATAACTTATACAAAGCCGGGTTCAGATTTTGAGCCTATAAGATCAGGAATTACATTGGCAGAAGAAATAGAATTGGAAGAACTTTATAAAAAGGCAGCAAAAAAGGGAGTTCATATTGGAAGACCGCCTACAAGAGATGCTGCTGAACTTTTATTGTTACTAAGTCAAAGCGGTGCAGGGTCTACAGTTGTAGATAAATGTAAAAATACTATTCAAGAAAAATGCAAAAAATTTAAAGAGCACATTATTTTAAAAGATTTGTGTAATAATCAAAATATCACTGATAATCCAGAAGAAAAATGCAAAGAATTAGATAAAGAATTGACAACCCGTGCTTCAATTGTTTCTAAAGAGATTGAAAAATATCTTGACATAGCTAATGGGAAGAAAATTATTAGTTGGCATATGTTGCATACATTTTTTAGTGAAAGGAAGTGCACGAAACTGTTGTCAGATTGTTTTTATTTTGCTCAAGATAAAGGTCCTCTTAATAAAGAATGTGATAATTTAAAGGCAGCATGTTATAAAAAAGGGCTTGAAGCACCAGCAAATGAAGCATTACAAGATAAGTTACGGGGAAAATTGCAAGGTTCGAATAAAGCATGGCATGAAAGCCTTCAAAAGGAGATAGTGAAAGCTTGTGAGAAATTAAAAAAAGAGAGCGATGAACTATTTGTGTTGTGTCTGCAGCCAAAAAAGACTGCTTTTGTAGTTTCAACAGATTTACGATTTAGAGCTATTTTTCTACGGGAACAATTAGACGAGAAGCGAGATTTTCCAACGGAAACAGATTGTAAAGAATTAGAAAAAAAGTGCAGAATACTGGGACAAGATTCAAAAGAAATTAAGTGGCCATGTCTTACATTGAATCAGCATTGCGACCGTTTAAGAATTGCAGAGCAATTGGAGGAGAAATTGTTAGAAGAAAAAACAAAAGACTTGGATAAGTTCAGTTCATGTGTAGAAAATTTGGGAAAGTGGTGTAATGATTGGGCTAGAAGAGGAAGAACTCATTTTACTCTTGCATGTGTAGCACAGAATACTACTTGCAAGATTCTTACAGAAAAAGTTGGGTTTAAGTGTGCTAGGTTGCATGAACATATGAAAACAAATAAAGTTTTAGAAAATGTAAAAAATAACGATACAAGGGAAAGAATATGTACATCATGGGAACCATATTGTAGCAAATTCATCTCAAGTTGCAAGAGCTTAATGAAAGCTAATGGTGGAGAGTGTGAAGAGCTTAACAAGGAGTGTAAATCATTCATTGAAAGAAAGGAATTGGAGGAAAAAGTGATCGATGAATTAAAGGGTAGTTTGAAAACAGAGAAAGAATGCCAGGATACACTTAAAAAATATTGCGTAGCATGGAAGAATGCAACCAATCAACTTAGAACTTTGTGCACAGGCAAAAAGAAAAATGGCAAGAAAGATGATGTCAAGAAAGAACTTTGCGAAAAATTGGTAGAACAAGTAAAAAAGCGATGTCCTGGGTTAAAAAAAGAACTCACAGAGGCCAGTAAAGAGTTGGAGAAAAAAGCTAACAAATATGAGGATATCAAAAAAGAAGCAAAAGAAGCAATGGAAAAAGCAAATCTTGTTTTATCAAAAGCAAAAGCAACGGATGACAAATCTGCAGGTAAAACAGTACCATCAGAATCAGCACCAGCACCAGCACCGAACACACTACCAGCAGCACCGAATACAACACAAAACACAGTATTATTTAAACTTATAAGAAGAAATATAAACGCACCGGTGACAGAAAAAACATATGTTACAGAAAAGGAGTTAAAAGCATTTGATTTGGTATCTCAAGCATTTAGCTTGTATGTAGAATTAAAAGAATTATGTCATGATTCAGAGAAAGGATGTGGATTTAAGGAGGAATGCAAAGACATTAAGGACGCATGCACTAAAATTGAAAAAGCATGTGGTGGATTGAAACCACTAGAAATAAAGCCACACGAAATAGAAACAACGACAACAACAACGACAACAACAACAACAACAACAAAGACAGAAGGAGAAGGAAAGACGGCAGAGTGCCAGTCTCTGCAGACAACAGACACGTGGGTCACAAAGACGTCGACCCATACTAGCACTTCTACGACTACGTCCACAGTCACATCGAGAATAACACTGACCTCGACGAGGCGGTGTAAGCCTACGAAGTGCACGACAGGAGAGGGGGATGAAGCAGGGGAAGTGAAGCCGAATGAGGGGTTGAGGATGAGTGGGTGGAGTGTGATGAGGGGGGTGTTACTAGCAATGATGATTTCATTCATGATTTAAAAAGCAAATGGGCAGGATTTAATAATGGGCATGTATATTTACTAGATAAGAAGGCGGGGTAGGAGAGGAAAGAGTAGATATGATCTCTTCAGCATCAATTGAAAGTGCATTT
>NW_017264814.1:0-6811 GCF_001477535.1 Pneumocystis jirovecii RU7
TGAAGACATGGTTCTAACATCTCACATGAAATCAAAACACATTAACGGAAACTCAAACTCAGCCACACACCACAACGCAAATCCACCCCCATCTGGCACAGCTTGGCGCGGGCGGTGGCGCGGGCGGTTAAGCGGCAGGTAACAGGAGCATCAGGAGCGGATGAGGATGATGTACATCTTTTGGCTTTGATTATAGGAAAGGATTATAGTGATGCCGTAAAGTGTGAAAAAAAGTTGGAAAAGTACTGTAAAACATTAACAGACGCAAAAGTAGAACTAAAAAAGGTGCATGAAAAATTAGATAAGATATGTAAAGAAAAAGAGACAAAATGCAAAGGTCTACAAGCAAAAATCTATCCAAAGTGTACTACATTAAAAGAAGGACTTAAAAAGATACTTCAAAAAAGAGTTTCAGATTTAACAAATGACTGTGAAAAAAATGAACAACAATGCCTATTTTTGGAGGGAACATGTCCTAGTGATCTTACAGAGAGTTGTAGCAAACTAAGGAATCTATGTTACCAGAAAAAACGTGATGGAGTAGCAGAAAAAGTCCTTTTGAGAGCACTTCGTAGTGATCTTAATGAATCAAAGATATGTCAAAAAAAACTTAAAGAGGTTTGCCCAGTCTTGGGGAGGGAAAGTAATGAGTTAACGGACTCATGTTTGAACCAGAAAAAAACGTGCGATAATATTATAAAAGAAAAGGATAAGAAATGCATTACTCTTAAAACAGATCTTGATACAATGTCAAAAAATTTTGAAAAGGAAAAATGTCTATTATTACTTGAAGAATGTTATTTTTACGTTGGAAACTGTAAGGAAGACGATATAATTAAATGTATTGAATTGGGAGAGAAATGCCAAGGACAAAACATTGTCTATATACCACCTGGACCCGGTTTTGATCCAACTAGGCCAGAGGCTACGCTAGCAGAAGACATAGGGCTGGAAGAACTTTATAAAGAGGCAGAGAAGGATGGAGTTTTTATTGGAAAGAATCATCTAAGAGATGCAACAGCTTTGTTGGCTTTGTTGATTGAAAATAGTAATGATCCTGAAAAAAAATGCAATGAGGTTCTCAAAGATAAGTGCAAAAACCCTCATGAACATGAGGCCTTGGAAAAACTATGTGAGGGAAATGGTCCAAGTGATGATGGAACGAAAAAATGTAATGAACTAGAAAAAGATGTTAATAAAACTTGCAAAATCCTCACTTCAAAAGTCATTAATAATCATCTTTTTGATGCAGTAAATTCTAAAGTTATTGAATGGGGCAAGTTGCCAACATTTCTTAGTGATGAAGAGTGTGCAAGACTAGAATCTTATTGCTTTTATTTTAAAGAAAGATGTCCAGATGTCAAAGAAGCTTGTGTGAATGTGAGAGCAGCGTGTTATAAGAGAGGGCTTGATGCACGGGCAAACAATATATTGCAAAAAAATATGCGAGGGTTATTGCATGGCTCAAATAAAGATTGGCTTAAGAAATTTCAACAAGAATTAGTAAAAGTATGTGAGAAACTGAAAGGAAATAAAGGAAGTTTCTCAAACGATGAATTGTTTGTTCTGTGTATACAACCAGCAAAGGCAGCACGATTACTTACACATGACCATCAAATGAGAGTTATCTTTTTACGACAACAATTGGATCAAAAGAGAGATTTTCCGACAGATAAAGACTGCAAGGAATTAGGGAGAAAATGCCAAGATTTAGGAGAGGATTCAAAAGAAATTACGTGGCCATGTCATACACTGGAACAGCAATGTGATCGCTTGGGGACTACAGAAATCTTGAAGCAGGTTTTACTGGATGAACACAAGGATACTTTAAGAACTCATGAAAACTGTGTAACATATTTAAAGGAAAAGTGTAATAAATGGTCTAGAAGGGGTGATGATCGTTTCTCTTTTGTATGTGTTTTCCAAAACGCTACGTGTGAGCTGATGGTAAAAGACGTACAAGATAGGTGCAAAGTATTCAAAGAAAATATAGAGAATTCAAAAATCATTGGATTTCTTAAAAATAACACGGATAAAATAACAAGATTAGCAAATGTTTGCCCATTTTGGGACCCATATTGTGATAAATTTTCGCCTAATTGTCTAGATCTTTTAAAAAAGGATACTTGTACAAAAATTAAAAAACATTGTAAACCATTTTATGAAAGAAAAGCCTTGGAAGACTCTCTCAAGGTTGAACTTCGAGGAAAGTTGAATAAGAAAAATGAATGTACTACAGCATTAGAAGGATATTGTACAATAGCAGGAAACGTAAATAATGCGTCAATCAAAAGTTTATGTGAAGATACTACTGATAACAAGTCTAAAAAGGATGACAATAAAGTTAGAGAAGAGCTCTGTGAGAAATTAATGGAAGAAGTGAAAGAACAATGTAAAACATTACCAACAGAATTAGAACAACCAGAAAAAGATTTACAAGAAGATTATAAGACATATAAGGAACTTAAGAAACAGGCAGAAGAAGCAATGAACAAGTCCAATCTTGTATTATCACTCGTTAAGAAAAACGAAAGTAATGCATCAAAAGGTAATAGTAAGGATAAGAAGAATGCTGTTTCAAACGAGCAAGATACCACAAAACATGCGAAAATACTACGGAGAGAAGTTAAGGATGTATCGGTAACGGAATCGGAAGTTAAAGCATTTGATTTGACAGCAGAAGTATTAGGAAGATATATAGATTTAAAGGAAAAATGTAATAAATTGACCTCAGATTGCGGGATTAAAGACGATTGCGATGCTTTAAAAAGTGTGTGTAAAAAGATACAAGGAGTATGTTCGAAATTAGAACCACTGAAAGTGAAGCCACACGAAACAGTAACAAAAACAAATATAACCACGGTCACAGAAACAGTCAAAGAAGCAGAAAAAACAGGAGATAGCGAAAAATGCAAATCTCTCAGCACAACAGACACATGGGTTACACAGACATCGACACACACAAGCACGTCTACCATCACATCTACGATTACATCAAAAATAACACTCACATCAACGAGGCGTTGCAAACCAACCAAGTGTACGACAGGGGATGATGCAGAGGACGTGAAGCCGAGTAAGGGATTGAAGATGAGTGGGTGGAGCGTGATGAGGGGGGTGATATTAGCAATGATGATTTCGTTCATGATTTAGAAAGCAAATGAGCAAAATTTAATGATGAGCATGTATATTTAGTAAATAAACGAGCAGGGTAGGACAGGAAAGAGTAAAGTAGATTGAGTCATCTCTTCAGCATCAATTGAAAGTGCATTACATATGAAATCGCGTGTTCCCTATCTAATTGATCACTATTCTTTGTTTAAATAGCCTTTATTTCTCGTTTATGTCCTTTTATATTCTACTTTTTATCTATTCAAGTTTTACGATTACCCCACATTTACCCCACACAAATTTAAAATATCGTGAAAGCAGCCAATTACACGTTAAAGCGGACACCTCTTAAATATATTTGCACACATAATGCCTGCCTATCACAGTTATCTCAGTTTTTACTTGAACACCCTTAAAATTAATTAGAAATAATTTAATATTCGAATTTGAAGACATGACTCTAATATCGCATGCAACTAAAACACATTAGTGGAAACTCAAACTCAAACCACACGCCACAGCTCAACCCACCCCCGTCAGGCACAGCTTGGCGCGGGCGGTGGCGCGGGCGGTTAAGCGGCGGGCTGCATCTCCACAGGGAACGCAAGATGATGAAGTAAATCTTTTAGCTTTGATTGTAAAAAAAAAATATAATGCAGCCCAAGAATGCAAAGCAGAACTAGATAACTACTGTAATGATTTAAAAAAAGTAGAATCAAATTTAGACAAAGTTCATCCAATCTTAAAAGGATTATGTGAGAAAACAGAAGAAAAGTGTAATAATTTGAAAGAAGAAATTACTAAAAAATGTACAATACATAAGACTGCATTAGATCCAGTAGTGAAAAAAACACTTTTGGAAGATAATGACTGTACGAATGAAAATGTATGCATGTTTTTAGAGGGAGCGTGTTCAGATGATCTTAAAAAAAATTGCTATGAATTAAGAGAAAAATGCAAAGAAAAAAAACGAAGTAAAATAAACGAAGAAATTCTTTTAAGAGCATTTAGTGGGAATTTGAAAACTGAACAAGATTGCAATAAAGTTATCAATGAAAAATGTCTTTTACTGATGAAAGAAAGTGATGAACTTATGTCTTTTTGTTTAACAAAGCAAGAAAAATGTAAAGAATTAAAAGAAACAGCAAAAAAAAAATGTGATGAGTTGAAAAAAGATACGAAAAAAATTATTGATAACAACAGCACATCAAAAGAAGAATGTGCATTACAACTTAAGAGATGCCACTTTTATGGACCAAACTGTGATAAACTTCAGGATCAATGTAAAGAAATAAAAAAAAAATGCGAGGAAAAGATAAAATATATACCGCCGGGCTCAAAAATTGATCCAATAAAACAAGAAGCTACTTTGGTAGAAAAGATAGAAAAAGAAGATTTATTTAAAGGAAATGTTGGAAGACCAGAAACAAAGGATTCAATTGATCTATTAGCGTTAATAGCAAGTGAAGACTTAAAAAAATGTCAAGACAAACTTAAAAATGGAAAAGAATTTTACGAAAATATACCTCAGCTGAAAAGTTTCTATCAAAAAAATAAAGAACTAAGTACAGAAGGAAAAGAAGCATGTGAGAAGTTAGAAGAAAAGGTAAAACTTAGATGCAAGACATTAAAATCGGAATTACATGGAATATCATTATCAGATACTAATAATGAAAGCAAAGATGCTGCTCCACTAGAATGGGATGAGCAATCCACAGAACTTGATGAAAAATTTTGCATAAGTTTGGAGTCGGAATGTTTTTATTTACAAAAACCTTGCGAAAAATTGAACATTAAACTTGGTAATGCATGCAAAAATGCAAGATCAGCATGTTTGAAAACACAAAAATTTAGAGAAGCATATGAATATTTCCAAGAGAGTTTTGAAAAGCCATTGCCTAATTTAATAAAGAATAATGGAATTAAAAAATGCGAAAGTCATCTGATAGATCTATGTAAAAAAATAACAAGCATTAACGGAGTAATAGTAGAGCTCTGTTTATACCCAAAAAGCACATGCATAGCGCTTGGAAATAATATCAGAGAACAAGGTGTTCATTTGGTAAGAGTTTTGGACTTAAAACGAGATTTTCCAAGTCACGAAAACTGTAAAGAGCTAGAAAAGAAATGTGAATATTTACAGAATAATTTAGAAGAGATTGAGTGGCCATGTCGTACACTAAACCAGCACTGTGATCGATTAAGAAATACAGAGCAATTGGAAGATAAGTTACTAGAAAAAAAGATAAAAGATTTAAAAAATGAAACAATTTGTAAAAAAAATGTTAAAGAACAATGTAATGATTGGATTAAGAAAAGGAAAACACAGTTTATTCTTGCATGTATAACACAGAATACTACTTGTAAAATTATCACAGAAAGCCTCTTTTTTAAATGTACAGCATTAGGGAAAAATATAGAAACACTGAAAATTGTTGAAAAAGCAAATAAGGAAAAAAAAAGAGAATCAACTTGTAACCTTTGGGAACCGTATTGTGACAAATTTATGACTAGCTGCAATAATCTAACAAATGCTGGTAATGGAGTGTGTGAGAAACTTAAGAAGGAATGTAAACCATACCGGGAGAGATATAATCTAGAAATGGAAGTTATGTATGAGTTTAAAGGGAAGCTTAGGAGTAAATGTAAAGAGACTCTTGACCAGTATTGCACACAATGGACTAAGAAAAAAAATAGCACATTGGAGAATCTTTGTAATGGTAATAGTGGTAGTAAGAGTGATACTGTTAGGACCGAACTATGCGAAAAATTATTAAAACTGTTGGAAAAAAAATGCGCAGAATTGTCTACAAAATTACAAGCAAAATCAACAATAATAAAAGAGAAAGTGAAAGAAGTTAATGATTTAAATGAAGTAGCAAAAAAAGCATCAGAAGGTGCAAAACTTGTTCTATCATCGTTAAAGAAAAATGAAGTGAATTCAGGGAAAAATGCGAATAGTGATCAAAGTAAATCAGTAGGAGGAGCAAATACGACTCAAAAGACGCAAGCCAGACTTGTTCGGAGAGGAACAGTTGAAGTACTTGTCACAGAGGCAGAAGTTGAAGCCTTCGATGCAGTATCAAGAGCACTGGAGGCGTATGTGGAAGTCAATGAAGAATGTAAAGTTTTGAAATTAGAATGTGGGTTTAAAGAAGAGTGCCCGACATTACAAGATGCATGCAGTAAAATTGAGAAGGCATGCAACGAATTAAAGTCATTGGAAGTGAAACCATACGAAATAGAAACAACGACGACAACCACCACAACCACAACCACCACTACAACAACAAAGACAGAGGGAGAAGGAAAGGCAACAGACTGCCAGTCTCTGCAGACGACAGATACGTGGGTCACAAAGACGTCGACCCATACTAGCACATCCACAACTACGTCTACGGTCACATCGAGAATAACGTTGACTTCGACGAGGCGGTGTAAGCCTACGAAGTGTACGACAGGAGAGGAAGATGATGCAGGAGAGGTGAAGCCGAGTGAGGGGTTGAGGATGAGTGGGTGGAGTGTGATGAGGGGGGTGTTGGTGGCAATGATGATTTCATTCATGATTTAGATGTAAAATGGGAATGGGATATAAGAGCAGCATGTATATTTACTAAATGAATGAGGATAGGGCAGGAAAGAGTAGAGTATGATCTCTTCAGCATCAATTGAAAGTGCATTACACATAAAGTAGCGTGTT
>NW_017264815.1:0-6744 GCF_001477535.1 Pneumocystis jirovecii RU7
ACGGAAACTCAAACTCAGCCACACACCACAACGCAAATCCACCCCCATCTGGCACGGCTTGGCGCGGGCAGTGGCGCGGGCGGTTAAGCGGCAGGCACAACAAGTAGTGAAAAGTGTATATGATGATGAGGATTATCTTTTGGCTTTGATTCTAAAAGAAGACGCAATGGTAGAATCACAATGCAAAGAAAAACTAGAAAAATACTGTAAAGCACTAACAAATGCGACAATAGAACCAAAAGATGTTCACAACAAATTTAAAGACTTTTGTGAGGATAAAAAACAGAAAACAAAATGTACAGGATTGAAAAGCAAAATCACTCAAAAATGTACTGAATTCAAAAATAAACTAGAAGGAAAATTAGCAAATCTACCAGATAAGGATTGTAAAGAGGATGAGCGACAATGCCTATTTTTGGAGGGAGCATGTCCAACAGAACTTAAAGATGATTGCAATACTTTGAGAAATAAGTGTTATCAGAAGAAACGTGATGGTGTAGCAGAAGAAGTCCTTTTGAGGGCACTTCGTGGGGATTTGGAGGAGGAAGCTGGATGCAAAAAGAAAATCAAGAACGTTTGCTCAAAAATAGGCCAAGAAAGTGATGAGTTGACATTGTTGTGTCTTGATCAGAAGAAAACATGTGCAAATCTTGTAGAAAAAGGAAAAAGTAAATGTGATACTCTGAAACAAGAAGTTGAAGAAACACTTAAAAAGAATAAATTACGAGGAAAATGTCTACCATTACTTGAGCAATGTTATTTTCACAGAGGAAACTGCAAAGATATATCAAAATGTAATAAATCATCCAAAAACTGTTATGAATATTTGCCAGTCTGTGATAAATTGGCAGAAGAGTGTGAAAAAAAAAGCATCATTTATATGCATCCGGGACCCGATTTTGATCCAACTAGGCCAGAGCCTACGCTAGCAGAGGACATAGGGCTGGAAGAGCTTTATAAGAGGACAGAGGAGGATGGAGTTTTTATTGGAAAGCAACATGTAAGAGATGCAACAGCTTTATTGGCGTCGTTGGTTAAAAATGATCTTAAAAAAGAAAAATGCGAAGAAGTCCTTGCAAACAAATGCAAAAACTCTCATGAACATGAAGCTCTAGAAGATTTATGTAATAATAATACTCCTAATACGAACGGAACAGAAAAATGCAAAGAATT
Organism: Pneumocystis jirovecii RU7; assembly: GCF_001477535.1. Lineage (NCBI taxonomy): Eukaryota > Fungi > Ascomycota > Pneumocystomycetes > Pneumocystales > Pneumocystaceae > Pneumocystis > Pneumocystis jirovecii. Next base: position 1,174 of record NW_017264815.1, read on the forward strand.
AAAAGAAGATGTTGAAGAAACGTGCAAAATTCTTACTTTAAAAGTCAATAATCGTCTTTTTGATATAAGAAATTCTGAAACCATTGAATGGGGCAAGTTGCCAACATTTATTAGCAAAGAAGACTGTGCAAAATTAGAAACATATTGTTTTTATTATGAAGGAAGTTGTCCAAGTGGTAAAGATGCATGCAAAAATATAAGAGCAACATGTTATAGAAAAGGGCTTAATGCACGAGCAAATGATATATTGCAAGAAAATATGCGTGGGTTATTACGTGGTTCAAATGAAACCTGGCTTAAGAAATTTCAACAAGAATTAGTAAAAGTATGCAAAGAACTAAAAGAAAAAAACAAGGGAAGTTTCCCAAACGATGAATTATTTGTTTTATGTATACAACCAGCAAAAGCAGCACGATTACTTACATACGATCATCAAATGAAGACCGTTTTTCTACGTAAACAATTGGATAAAAAACGAGATTTTCCGACGGACAAAGATTGCAAGAAATTAGGGAGAAAGTGTGAAACTTTAGGAAAGGATTCAAATCAGATCCAATGGCCATGTTATACGCTAAAGCAGCAATGTGATCGTTTAGGAACTACAGAAATCTTGAAACAAGTTTTATTGAATGAACACAAGGATACTTTGAAAGACCAAGAAAGTTGTGTAAAGTATCTAAAAGAAAAGTGTAATAAATGGTCTAGAAGGGGCAATGATCGTTTTTCTCTTGTATGTGTTTTTCTGGAAAGTACGTGTAAGCTGATGGTAGAAGACGTACAAGATAGATGCAAAGTATTCAAAGAAAATACAGATGGAATATATATTATTAAATTCCTTGAAACTAATAACACACTAGAATCATTAGCAGGGGTTTGCCCTCCTTGGCATCCATACTGTGATAGATATGGACCTAATTGCCCAGATCTTCTTGGAAAAGATACGCTTTGTAAAAGTCTTAAAAAGTATTGTAAGCCATTTTATAAAAGAAAGGTTTTAGAAGATGCTCTTAAAGTAGAGCTTCGAGGAAATTTAAGTAATATAACTAAATGTGAACCTGCATTAGGAAGATATTGTGCAGTATTGAAAGACGTAAATAATGCGTCAATCAGCAGTTTATGTAAAGATAATACCGAAAGTAAAACTAAAAAGACCGATGAAGTTAGAAAGAAACTTTGTCTAAAATTAGTGGAAGAGGTGGAAGAGCAATGCAAAGTATTACCAAAAGAACTGGAATATGAAGAAAAAGACCTAAAAGATGATTTTGGAGCATTTGAAAAACTTAAAGAACAAGCAGAGAAAGCAATAAACAAGTCCAATCTTGTTTTATCACTCGTTAAGAAAGATGGAAATGATACATCGAAAAGTAATAGCAAGAACAAGGATAAGAATGCCATTTCAAACAAACAAGATACCACAAAACATGTGAAAATACTGCGGAGAGGAGTTAAGGATGTACTTGTAACAGAATTGGAAGCCAAGGCATTTGATTTGGTAGCAGAAGTATTTGGAAGATATGTAGATTTAAAGGAAAGATGTGAGAAATTGACTTCAGATTGCGGGATTAAGGAAGATTGCAAAGAGTTAAAAGATGTCTGTGAAAAGATACAAGGAGTATGTTCGAAACTAAAACCACTGAAAGTGAAGCCGCACGAAATAGTCACAGAAAGCACAACGACGACCACGACGACAACAACAACCGTTACCGATCCGAAGGCAACAGAATGCAAATCTTTACAGACAACAGATACATGGGTTACACAGACTTCGACACATACCAGCACGTCTACCATCACATCTACAATCACATCAAAAATAACATTGACATCAACAAGGCGGTGTAAGCCTACAAAGTGTACCACAGGGGATGATGCAGAGGACGTGAAACCGAATGAGGGATTGAAGATGAGTGGGTGGAATGTGATGAGGGGGGTGATAGTAGCAATGGTTATTTCGTTCATGATTTAGAAAGAAAATGAGCAGGATTTAATGATGAGCATGTATATTTAGTAAATAAACGAGCAGGGTAGGACAGGAAAGAGTAAAGTAGATTGAGTCATCTCTTCAGCATCAATTGAAAGTGCATTACACATGAAATCACGTGTTCCTTATCTAATTGGCCACTATTCTTTGTCTAAATAGCCTTTATTTCTGTATATATTGCTTTTTTGCAATCCATTTACCACATTGATTTTTACGTTTATCTCGCGTTTACCCCGCATTTACCCCACACAAATTTAAAGTATCGCGAAGCAGCCCAACTAGCAGGCAGCGGGCACCTCTTAAATATATTTGTACACATAATACCTGTCTATCACAAGCTTTATTTCACTTTTTACTTGAACTCCCTTAAAATTAATTAAAAATAATCTAATACTTGACTTAAATATGGAAACATAACTCTAATATCACATGCAACCGAAACACGTTAATGGAAACCCAAACTCAGCCACACACCACAGCGCAGCCCACCCCCGTCAGGCACAGCTTGGCGCGGGCGGTGGCGCGGGCGGTTAAGCGGCAGGCAAAAGCGGCGCAAGGAGCTAGTGTATATGAAGAAGAAGAGTATCTTTTGGCTTTGATTGCAAAAGAAGATGTTAAAAATGATAAGAAATGCAAAGACAAAGTGGAAAAATACTGTAAAGAACTAAAAGATTCCAAACTAGAACCAAGAAAGATACATAAAAAACTTGAAAGTTTCTGCAAAAATGGTGAAGCGGAAAAAAAATGCACAGAATTGAAAACCAAGGTTGAAGAAAAATGTACTAAATTCAAAACACAACTTACTGAAGTTATCAAAAAAGAAAATTCAGAATTAACAAATAATATTTGCAAAGAAAATGAACGGCAATGTTTGTTTTTGGAAGGAGCATGCTCTACAGAACTTAAAAATGATTGCAATAGTTTGAGAAATAAGTGCTATCAAAAGAAGCGTGATGAAGTAGCAGAAGAAGCTCTTTTAAGAGCGCTCAGTGATGATCTTAAAGATACAAAGACATGTAAAGGAAAAATTAAGGATGTTTGTCGTACATTGGGTCAAGAAAGTAACGAGTTGATGCAAAGATGCTTCGATACAGACTCTTTATGCACATCTTTAGTAAAAACAGCAGAAGAAAAGTGTAAATTTTTGAAGAAAGAAATAGAGAATGTATTAAAACCTAATGGAGAGTTGCAAAAAAAAGGGCATTCTTTGCTTAAAGAATGCCACTTTTATGGACAAAACTGCAAAAGTTCAGATAAACCAGAATGTGAAAAACTTGTAAATAAAGCTAAAGAAAAAAAGATTACCTACAAAAAACCAAATTCAGACTTTGATCCTACAAAAACAAAAACTACAATTGCGGAAAAAATAGGTTTGGAAGAACTTTATAAGGAAGCAGCAGCACAAGGAGTTCTGATTGGAAGAGTACTAGAAGGAGATATTGTTGATTTATTAGTGTTTTTGTCAGGGAAGAAGTCTTTTAGTGAGACTCAATGCAAGGAAGTGTTCACTACTAAATGTGATTCTATTAAATATTTGGCAGAAAATATAGAAAAATTATGTGGAAATAAAACAGAACGTGAAAATAGATGTAAAGAATTTGATGAAGAATTTAAAAAAAAAAAGAATACATTAACTGCAAAACTTGAAAACAGTCAATTTGAAGATGAGATTGCATTATGGGATGGATTACCAACTTTCCTTACTGAAAATGAGTGCACAAGATTACAGTCAGATTGTTTTTATTTTGGAGGTCAAACGTCTTTTGAAAAACGATGCAATAATGTTAGGCTAGGGTGTTATAAAAGAGGGCGTGACGCACTTGCAAATCAAGCATTACAAGACAAACTGAGAGGGAATTTTCATGACAGAAACGATAAATGGCCTGAGACGCTTCAAAAAGAGCTGGTAAAAGTATGCATGGGTCTGGAAGGAAAAAGCGATGAGTTATTTGTGTTATGTGTGCAACCGATAGAAGGATCCTATGTATTATTATCAGATTTACATATAAAAACAGATTTATTACAGAAAAATTTGAACGAAAAGCGGGATTTTCCTACGAAGCGGGATTGCAGGGAATTGCAAAAGAAATGTAATGATCTAAAACAAGACTTTGAGGAACTTGAGTGGCCTTGTCTTACGCTGAAACACCATTGCAATCGATTGAATATTACAGAACAATTAGAAGAAAGGTTCTTGGAAGAAAAGGTGAAGGATTTGGACAAATTGGATTCATGTTTAAAAAACCTGAAAGAACAATGTCATAAATGGAGTAGAAGAGGAAGAACGCAGTTTGCATTCACATGTGTAGCGCAGAATATTACTTGCAAGATTCTTACAGAAAGTGTAGGGTCTAAGTGTACTACATTGGAAGCGCGCATCGAAGCAAGTGATGTTATAAATCAAGCAAATAAAGATGACAAGAAGGAAACGATTTGTAGCTCCTGGGCACCCTATTGCAGCAAGTTTATCTCAAGTTGTCATAATTTAACGACTGCTGGTGGTGGAAAATGTGAAAAGCTTAATGAGGAGTGTAAATCATTTATTGAAAGGAAAGATTTGGAGGAAAAAGTAGTCTATGAATTAAAGGGTAGTTTAAAAACGAAGCAAGAGTGTCAGAATACACTTGACAAATATTGCACACAATGGACAAATGCAAAAAATAAGCTTAAAACTTTATGTACTGATACTACTAATGGCAAGAACAACACTGAAGTTAGAAAAAAACTTTGCAAAAAATTAGTGGAACGAGTGAAAAGTCAATGCCCTGAATTGCAGAAAAAACTTGCAGAGGCCAATAAAGAGCTGGAGAAGAAAGCTAGCGAATATGAGAATATCAAAAAAGAAGCAGAAGATGCAATGAAAAAAGCAAGTCTTGTTTTATCAAAAGCAAAAGCAGAAAACAATAAATCAGAAAACGAAGTTGTGCCTAGTGTACCAGCCGCACCTAGTGGAAAAGACACGAAGCCGTTTAGACTTATAAGAAGAGATGCAACAGTGAAAGTAACAGAAGACGAAGCAAAAGCATTTGATTTGGTAGCACAAGCATTTGGACTCTATGTAGAATTGAGAGAGATATGCCATGATTTACTAAAGGGATGTGGATTTAAAAAGGAATGTGATTGTGAAAATCAATGTGAGAAAATAGAAAACACATGTAAAAAATTGAAACCACTGGAAGTAAAACCATACGAAGCAACAACTAAAAATGTAACAACCACAACTACAACCACCACCACCACCACCACAACCGTTACAGATCCAAAAGCAACAGAATGTAAATCTCTACAGACGACAGACACGTGGGTCACAAAGACGTCAACCCATACTAGCACCTCCACAACTACATCTACAGTCACATCGAGAATAACACTGACGTCGACGAGGCGGTGTAAGCCTACGAAGTGCACCACCGGAGACGATCCAGAGGATGTCAAGCCAAGTGAAGGTTTAAGAATGAATGGGTGGAGTATAATGAAGGGGATGATAGTAGCAATGATAATTTCAGTTATGATTTAAAGGGAAAATGGGCAGGATTTAATAATGGGCATGTATATTTACTAGATGAATGAGGATAGGGCAGGAAAGAGTA
>NW_017264816.1:0-6636 GCF_001477535.1 Pneumocystis jirovecii RU7
CATAATGGAAACAACTGAAGCATATCATCTCTCTAAATGAAGACTTTTGTTTTTGTTATCTTTGTGATTTTAAGCACAATATCATATGCTTTTTCGAAAGGTATTAATACTTATGGTATTTTTATTTTTTTTCGTTTTTTTTTAATTTTTATCTTTTAGAACCAAAAGAAAACTTAAATTTATTTACTTCAAAAAAAATTAGGGGTTATAACTCATCAACCTATTCTGAATTAACTAATTCCTTATCAAAACGCTCATTAACTTCATCCGCATGGTTTATTGTTTTAGATGATGATACTTCTATGTATAGTCTTATCTTAGAAGATTCTATCACAACTGAAAGACAATGTAAATTATATTTAGAATATTTATGTAAAAAATTCGTAGAAAAGCTACCAGAAGGAGGTTTTTCTAATGTACTAAAAAGACTGTGCAACTTAGATAAAAGAAATACTTATTGCAAAGGTCTCTTTACTAATGGTGATATTAAAAAAGACTTAAATAAAAAATGTAATGGTATAAAGGAAAAACTCGATTATTATTATTATTTAGGTGAAGATTTATTTGTGGGAGAGAAGAATACAAGAATAGAAGCAGAGCACTGCGAAAATTATGGAACGTTGTGTGTAGTTTTTCAAAGAATCTGTCACACTTTAATTGGCGATTTATGTGCTAGATTTAATGGGCTTTGTTATAAGAAATATACAAAAGATAGTGAAAATAGCATATTATTGAAATTTATAGGTGAAAAAATAATAAATAGTGAACTAACACATAATCCAAAACATAATGAATTTGAAGAATATAGTCAATGTGTTGACAGTCTTCTTGACAAATGCCATTGTGTAACCTCTTTCGGGCCTACTATGGTAAAGTCTTGTTTTGGAATACAGGATACATGTAAACACTTTGCTCAAAGTGTTATCTTTACTTGTCGATGTTTTAACTATTATATTAAGGAATTTCTTTCAGAAAAGCTCCATATTACAGGCTATACAAAAGAAATAACGAGAAATAATTGCTCATTGCTTGGCGTTTGTGAGTACTATTTGTTATTACATTGTCGTAATCAGGCAACAAAGAATCTTTGCAAGTCAATAATAGAAGAATGCACTAAAAACATTGATCCAGATATGCTGTTTATAAACAACTTTTCTTTAGGAGAATGCAGTTCGATGTTTAAAAACGTAAATTTGACTTTGTTTTTTCTTAATGAAAGAGAAAATAGCGTTTCACTGCCTTATAAAAATCCATATCTTACTCTTCTTATAATATTTGGAGCTTCCTCAAGGAGACTTGGTTCTAGTTTAAAACAAAAATGTATAGACTTTCTTAAATATGATTGCATTAATCATTAACGTGTATTTTTTAATCTTGATGCATATTGTGAAAGTAAACGAACTGATGAATGCGATAATTTGAATGAAAGCATCAATGAAACATGTATCAATTTAAACAAAACATTTGAAGATTTAGGTCTTACTTCTACAAAAGGTGTTTGGACTATACTATGGAACAGTACAGCAAACATTATAACTATACCTCAATGTCAAATGCTAATGGAAGAATGCATTTATTTTGAACATGTTTGTTCTGGTATTAAAAGTCCATGTGAAAATCTAAAAGCTCTATGTTATACACTGGGTATAAAAAGATCTCACTTGAATGATGTTTGGAAAAAACTCAAAGAAAAAATACCATCCACTGATTTTAGCATTTTTAATCAATCTCATCTATCTCAATCCTCTGATACTTTTAAGTTACACCAGCCTATTCTAGATATATGTGCTGAGTTTGGAGGAACTAACGAGGTCTTATTTAGATGGTGTTTACACCCTACCCCTAATCACCCCCCCCCCCCCGCCTCGATAACTTCCCCAGGTAACTTACTTGATAGATTATTTCATGATTTTTCAGCAAGGTATGGTGATTTAAAGAGAGGCTTACTATATGTATCAGAACCTCCTACTTTAACGGAATGTGCATCTTATGTTTATGAATGTCACAGTTTATCAGACATTTTTAAGAATATTACTAATTGTACAATGCTGGAAGAAGCATGTTACAGTGGTCACATAAACTATAGTAAACTTAAAGATTCTACGCTTAGTAAGTCGGCTTGATGTTAAAATTAAATCAGTTTTATTTTTGACTCACAAATTGTATCTTCTAAACAGAATGTAATTTGGGTTATTGCTTTTCAATCTAATATGATTTTGATAATAATGTTATTATAAAAGTTGTTGATTATTTTTCAAAAATATATTAATAAGGATATAAACAATATTAAAAACCAAATAACTATCAAAAATAAAACAGTAAAATTAAAATTTAATTATTAGGAACCTGATCAAATCATAAGGCATTATCATTGAATCATGTAGAGTATTGGTTTTTGTCACAAATATAATCTAGAAAATAGATAATGAAATTAATTTTATAGGTTAGTTTTTTCATAAAAAAGTTTCTTTATAAACAAAAATACATTAAAACTAAAAATTATAATTTTTTTAAAAATAATAAATAGAAAATAAAATCCTATTTTTAATATTTTTGCATTAAACTAGTTATTCAGTATTAGTTTTTAAAAAAGTCTTTAAAAACAAATTATATATTTATATAATAAATAGAGATTTTTATATTTGCTCTCATTATTTACATAAAATGTATTATAAAGTATATTGTATTAGAAAATATATTTTAGACATTTTTTATTTTTTTTTGAATTTTTATTTTCTAAAAATATTGACTCAATGAAATTTTAAATCATTTCAAATAAAAAATTTTTAAATTAAAACTTATTTTTAATTCTAATTAAAAAAAATTTATTTACGCTAATAAATAAAAGCACTTAATGAACGTTTAAGAAATGTATAAGCAGAATTTAGAAGAGAGCATGCATGTTTAGACAAGCAAGTAAAATGACAAGAACTGCAAAATAAATTAAAAATAGTCTCTTCTGTGTTAATTTAGATTGAATTTTTTTCAAAAACTCTCTTCTCTATAATTGACCTATATTTTTCACTAAGCCGTTTTCTTACTAGCCATGCTTATATTTTCTATTCGTTTTTGCATTATCTATATTTACTCCTGATTTGCCCCATACTACTCTAGAGACATTTGAACATAAATAAAACTATAAAGCGTATTTTAAAATTAACCATTATTATGTATAAATGTATACTTTTAACTCCAAAAAAAATTCAAATGAATGCATAAATATCTATATAATCGTTATCATTTCTAAAAAGAATATTTAAAAGAAATGTTTAAAATAATAACTTGTAGAATAATCTATATTACAGCAATATCTAAAAATTTGATTGTATGAAAAGCCAATGATATAAAATACAAAATGAGTTATGAAAACTATAAAAAATACAAACTAAAAAATGATCATTACAAAAACAAATGTTTGAAACATTTATAAATTCAAAAAATTATGAATATTTTTTAAAAAAATATGTCTTATACATCATAAAAAACTAAAAAGAATTAAGTTTTGAATTGATCAATGTAAAATTCTTTTTAAATTTCAAAAAAAATTAAAGAACAAGAGAATTTAAAACAAAAATTAAAAAAGTTAAAATCAATAAAATAATATACTGAAATTTATTAATATTAAAAGTGTACAAAACTTGTACGAAATAAGAAAAAAATAAAAATCCTAAACCAAAAACTGAAACACACAAAGGTACAAATAAATTTTAAAAGTCATAATCATTATTATTTAAAAAGCATTTTTACAACTTGAATTACTCTAGAATAAGAAAAATCAACAAAAAGTTTAAAAAAACAAAAAATGACATGAATAACCTAAAATTTGTACTTCAACTTTAAAACCAAGAGCAAAAAATAAAAATGAATAAATTTATGAAATAGCTTTAAATAAAAAATAAAAAGTGAAAATCTTGACTATATTTTCAAGTTTTTTAGAAGCACTCGGAAAGTTAAATTCAAAAAATAAGACAAATGTAGAAAAAATCAAGACAATATTATTTATATTTATATCTATAAAAATGAAGTAAAAGATAGAGAATAATAATAAAGAGAGTATTAGAGAGTAAAAATCATAAAAAATATTAATAAAATTGTTATTTAAAATCTTTATTAAAAATATTTTTTTGTGAGAATTTACATATTAATATTAAAAATTAAAAACCCAACGAGAGTCAAAATATCTAAGTACAATACAGTACAATTCAAAATGGTACATATTTGCCTATTTATTGTATTTTATTATTATCGTTTATCGATACTTTTTACTAAGATATTTTTTCGATGTCAAATATGAAGTACTTTTTATAAAAATTATTATTTGTTATCATTATAGATGAAAGCATTTGCATTAGTCAACTTTTTTGGCATAGCATATGCTTTCTCGAAAAACATTGGTATTATATTTTACTTTTTTAGACTTTTAACTTTTTCTAGAATCTACTTATAAAGAATCTTTAAATCTATTACAAAATTCGTCACAAAACCCATCACAAAATCCATTATTCCGTATAACGTATAAAAGCCTTTAAATAATACTAGAACTTGTAAAATTAACAAATTATTTATCTAGTGAAGAAAATATTTTTGCTTTAATTCTAAAAGATGCAATGAATACTGAATGTGAAGCAAGGCTAAGAAAATACTGTGAAAATTTAAGAAATATGACTCAAATGCTAGAAAGCTCCTTCGGTGTATTAAAAGAACTATGCGAAGAAAAAAAACTAGATGAAAAGTGCGATAGTTTAAAAAAAACTATTACAAGAAAATGTACTATACTTAAACAAAGCTTAAAAAGTATCCGAAGTAAACCGTCCATAAGTTCTTATTGTTTGTATGAAAAAGAATGTATGCGTATAGAAGAAGCATGTCCAATAGAAGTTAATGAAGAATGCAATTATTTAAGAACATCATGTAGAGAAAAAAGGCGAGATGATTTAAAAACAGAATTTCTCTTAAGAGCCTTATCTGGCAATTTGAAGACTGAAGAAGAGTGTGAAAAAATAATTGACAAAAAATGTCTTGCATTCATGGGAGAAAGCGATGAATTGATGGAGTTTTGTTTAATTCCTTTTAATAGATGTAAGGATCTCATAAGATTAATTAGGGAAAAGTGTAGTGATTTAGAATTTAAAACAAAAATTTTTATTGAAAACAATAAAATATCAAAAGAAGAATGCACTTCATTATTTGAGGAATGCAACTTTCATGAATCAGATTGCGATGGTATTCAAAATATGTGTAAAGAAATAAAAAAAAGATGTGAAAAAGAACTAAAATACAAACACTCTTCTTTACCATTTAACCCAATAGGAAAAGAAATTATATTAATAGAAAAAGTTGGAAAAGAAAAATTATTCAAAGACGAAGTTGGAAAACCAGGGATAAAAGATACAATTGATCTTTTAGTATTATTATCAAATAATTATTTAAATAGTTGTGAAACTAATATTAAAAGTTGCCATAAACTTTGCAGCTTTTTACCTCAATTAGAGGATTTATATAACGGTACTAAGGAAAAAATGAATAAAAGCAAAGAAATATGTAATACCTTAGAAGAAGAATTGAAATCTAAATGCAGGTTTTTTAAATCAAAATTATATGATTCATCGCTATCAGATACTAATGAAGACAATAAAGATGCTACACTTATAGGATGGACCAAGCAATCTACTGAGTTTAATGAAAAGCTTTGTATAAATTTAGAATCAAAATGTTTTTATTTAAAGAAATCATGTAATAGCGTGAATATTAAAATGTTTAGTGCATGCATCAATGTAGAATCAACATGTTTAAAAACACGGCTTTTCAGAAAAGAGTATCAAGTATTTCAGGATACATTAAAAGGAAAACTGCATAATTTAACAAATAATTCGCTTAAAACATGCATAAATGAACTATGGACTCTATGTAAGAAAATAATTAGTAATAATAATCCTGTATTAATGAATCTTTGTTTACACCCATGGGATACTTGTAAGGAACTTGCAAATGATATCGAAAGACAAAGTAAGTGGCTTAGAAACGATCTGGATTGGAAAAGGGATTTTCCGAATGAAGAAGATTGCAAAAAACTAAAAGAGAAATGTGAAGTGTTAGGAGATGATTCAAAAACGAACGACTTACCATGTTTTACACTGAAAGAACGATGTGATCATTTGGAAAATGCTAAGGAATTAGAGGAAATTTTGTTAGAAGAAAAAGTAGAAAATTTAGGCAATTTAGATACATGTATAAAAAAAGTTTCAGAAAAATGTAATAAATGGTCTAAAAAAAAGAGAACAAGATTTATTTTTTCGTGTATACAGTTAGTCACTACTTGTCAAATCATTACTAGAGACATTAAATCTAAATGTTATATATTAGAAAGAAACATAGATATTGAAGACGTTCTAGATCAAGTGAAGAATGGTAATGCAGACATAAAGGGCCCTACATGTGATTTATGGGAGCCTTATTGTGATAAGTTTATGTTGAGCTGCGAAATACTTGTACAAAATAATGGAAAGAATGGAAAATGCGAAGAACTGAAGAAGAGCTGTGAACCTTATCGTAGAATACAAGAACAAGAAGTGAGACTTATGTATGAATTAAGAGGAAGTCTTAATGACAAAAATAAATGTGAATCAACTCTCAATA
>NW_017264817.1:0-6294 GCF_001477535.1 Pneumocystis jirovecii RU7
CTAACCCTAACCCTAACCCTAACCCTAACCCTAACCCTAACCCTAACCCTAACCCTAACCCTAACCCTAACCCTAACCCTAACCCTAATTGACGTGTTAGTTACATTTTTTAATACTGCACAATATCTTTTTAATGCAGGTTTACATTTGGATTTATCACTTAAATTCCCTTGAAGCTCTACCTTGAGAGCATCTTCCAAGGCTTTTCTTTCATAAAATGGTTCACAATGCTCCTTGATTTTTGTACAAGTATCTCCTTTCGTAAGATCTGGACAATTAGGTGAAAATCTATTGCAATACGGATACCAGGAAGAACAATTTCTTTCCAGTATTGTTATTTTATTTTTATTATTTCCAAGAAATTCAATAATTTTTGAATTCTTTATATTTTCTTCAAATACTTTGCATCTATCTTGTACATCATCTACCATCAGCTTACACGTACTTTCCAGAAAAACACACACAAGAGAAAAATGATTGTTTCCCCTTCTAAGCCATTTATTACACTTTTCTTTCAAATATTTTTCACATTTTTTCTGTTCCTTCAAAGTACCCTTGTGTTCATTTAGTAAAACCTGCTTCAAAATTTCTGTAGTCCCCAAGCGATCACATTGCTGCTTTAGTGTATGACATGGCCACTGAATTTGATTTGAATCATCTCCCAAAGCTTCACATTTTCTTCCTAATTCCTTGCAATCTTTATCTGTTGGAAAATCTCGCTTTTGATCCAATTGTTTACGTAAGAAAACAGTCCTCATTTGATGGTCATGTGTAAGTAACCGTGCTGCCTTTGCTGGTTGTACACACAGAACAAATAATTCATCGTTTGAGAAACTTCCTTTATTTTCTTTTTTCAATTTCTCACATACTTTTACTAATTCTTGTTGAAATTTCTTAAGCCAGGTTTTATTTGAACCACGCAATAATCCACGCATATTTTCTTGAAGCACTTTATGTGCCCGTGCATCAAGCCCTCTCTTATAGCACGCTGCCCTCACATTCATACAAGCTTCTTTGACATCTGGACAGCTTCCTTTAAAATAAAAACAATAAGATTCTAATCTTGCACACTCTTCGTTGCTAAGAAATGTTGGCAACCCTCCCCATCCAATAATTCCATTATTTCCTTTTTTTGGGTCAAAAAGACGATTATTTGTAAGCTTTGGCGTGAGAATATCACATGTTCTTTTGATATCTTTTTCTAGTTCATCACATTTTTTCGTTCCATCATCACTTAGACCACTTTCCTTACATAAACTTTTCAAGGTCTCATGTTCTTGAGGGGTTTTGCATTTTTTTTCAAGAGCTTTTTTGCATTTTTCTTTATTATCATTACCTGCTGCACTTGGGTCCTGAATTAACAACGCCAACAAAGCTGTCGCATCTCTTACTTGTTGTTTTCCAATAAAAACTCCATCCTCTTCTGCCCCCTTATAAAACTCTTTCAGCCCTATATCTTCTGCTAGCGTAGCCTCTGGTTTAGTTGGATCAAAATCGGGTCCTGGTGGTATATAAACAATACTTTGTTCTTGACATTTCTTTTCCAATTCATCACACTTTGATTTGTCTGCTTTGCAATTCTCTTTGTAAAAATAGCATTTCTCAAGTAATGGTAGGCATTTTTCTCGTAATTCATCTTTCTTAAGTGCTTCAACTTTTTTAAGAGTATCACATTTACTTTTTCCTTTTGTTACAAGATTTGCGCATGTTTTTTCCTGTTCAAGACACAACATTGTCAACTCATCACTTTCTTGGCTTATTTTTAAGCAAACATTTTTGATTTTCTTTTCACATCCAGGTTTGTCATTCAAATCTCCGCGAAGCGCCCTCAAAAGGACTTCTTCTGCTACTCCGTCACGTTTCCTCTGGTAACATAGATTCCTTAGTTTGTTGCAATTCTCTGTAAGATCACTAGGACATGCTCTCTCCAAAAATAGGCATTGTCGTTCATTCTCTTTACAATCATCATTTGTCAAGCCTGAGGCATCTTTTTTCACCAATCCTTCCAATTTTGTTTTAAATTCACTGCACTTTTGAGTGACTGCTGTTTTGAGTTCTTTACATTTTTTATTTCGTTTTCCATTATCACAGAAATCTTTTAATTTTTCGTGTACTTTTTCTGGTGTTAGATTTGTTTCACTTAATTCTTTGCAATATTTTTTCAATTTTTCTTCGCATTTTCCCTCATCTTTAGCATCTTCTTTTGCAATTAAAGCCAAAAGATAAATTTCCTCATCATTTGCTCCTGCTCCCTGTGTTTGTACCTGCCGCTTAACCGCCCGCGCCACCGCCCGCGCCAAGCTGTGCCTGACGGGGGTGGGCTGCGCTGTGGTGTATGGTTTGAGTTTGAATTTGAGTTAATGTGTTTTGACTGCAAAAATTGAAGAGATTCGTTTCCATATTAAATTTGAATATTAAATTATCCTTAATTAATTTTAAGGATGTTCAAGTAAATTCAGTGACAAAACTTGTCAAAGAAGCTGTGTGTGCAAAGTATATCTTTAGTGTGTCCATACAATTATTGTGATACATGCTTTACTACACGTATTTAAATTTGTGTGGGGTAAATGCGGGGTAAATGTGGGGTAATAGTAAAATTTGAATAAATAAAAAGTAGAATATAAAAGGACATAAATGAGAAGTAAAGGCTATTTAGACAAAGAATAGTGGTCAATTAAATAAGGAACACGCGATTTCATGTGTAATGCACTTTCAATTGATGCTGAAGAGATGACTCAATCTACTTTACTCTTTCCTGTCCTACCCTGCTCGTTTATTTACTAAATATACATGCTCATCATTAAATCTTGCTCATTTGCTTTCTAAATCATGAACGAAATAACCATTGCTACTATCACCCCCCTCATAACATTCCACCCACTCATCTTCAATCCCTCACTCGGCTTCACGTCCTCTGCATCATCCCCTGTCGTACACTTGGTTGGTTTGCAACGCCTCGTTGATGTGAGTGTTATTTTTGATGTAATCGTAGATGTGATGGTAGATGTGCTTGTGTGTGTCGATGTCTGTGTAACCCATGTGTCTGTTGTCTGTAAGGATTTGCATTCTGTTGCCTTCGGATCGGTAACGGTTGTTGTGGTCGTCGTGGTCGTTGTTGTGCTTTCTGTGACTATTTCGTGCGGCTTCACTTTCAGTGGTTTTAGTTTCGAACATACTCCTTGTATCTTTTCACAGACATCTTTTAACTCTTTGCAATCTTCCTTAATCCCGCAATCTGAAGTCAATTTCTCACATCTTTCCTTTAAATCTACATATCTTCCAAATACTTCTGCTACCAAATCAAATGCCTTGGCTTCCAATTCTGTTACAAGTACATCCTTAACTCCTCTCCGCAGTATTTTCACATGTTTTGTGGTATCTTGAAGTCCGTTTAAAACGGCATTCTTATCCTTGTTCTTGCTATTACTTTTCGATGTATTATTCCCGTCTTTCTTAACGAGTGATAAAACAAGGCTGGATCTATTCATTGCGTCCTTTGCCTCTTTCTTAAGTTTCTCATATGTCTTAGAATCTTTTTCTAAATCTTCTACCGGTTGTTTTAATTCTGCTGGTAATGTCTCACATTGCTCTTTTACTTCTTCCATCAATTTCTTACAAAGCTCTTCTACCACTTTGTCCTCAGGCTTTTTATTGTTACCTTGAGTGCTATCTTTGCATAAACCACTGATTGATGCATTATTTACGTTTTTCGCTATTGTACAATATCCCTTTAATTCTGTAGTACATTTGTTTTCATCACTCAGCTTTCCTCGAAGCTCTACTTTGAGAGCATCTTCCAAGGCCTTTCTTTTATAGAACGGCTCACAATGTTTCTTGACTTTTGTACAACTATCCTCTTTCGTAAGATCTGGACAATTAGGTGAAAATCTATTGCAGTACGTATGCCAGGAGGGACAGTTTCTTTCCAGTGTTGTTATGTTATTCGTGTTATTTTTAAGAAAATCAACAATCTCTGAAGCTTTTATATTTTCTTTGAATACTTTACACCTATCTTGCACGTCTTTTACCATCAGCTCACACGTAGCGTTTTGGAAGACACATACAAAAGAGAAACGGTCATCGCCTCTTCTAGACCATTTATTACACTTTTCCTTTAAATATGTTACACAGTTTTCATGAGTTTTCAAAGTATCCTTGTGTTCATTCAGTAAAACCTGCTTCAAAATTTCTGTAGTCCCTAAGCGATTGCATTGCTGCTCCAGTGTATGACATGGCCACGTAATTTCTTTTGAATCCTTTCCTAAATCTTGGCACTTTCTCCCCAATTCCTTGCAGTCTTTGTCTGTCGGAAAATCTCTTTTTTGATCCAATTGTTGTCGTAAAAAGATAACTTTCATTTGATGGTCATGTGTAAGCAACCGGGCCGCTTTTGCTGGCTGTACACACAGAACAAATAGTTCGTCGTTTGGGAAATTTTCTTTATTTTCTTTTAGTTCCTTGCATACTTTTACTAATTCTTGTTGAAATTTTTCAAGCCAGCTTTTGTTTGAACCATGTAACATTCCTCGCATATTTTCTTGCAGCACTTTATTTGCCCGTGCATCAAGCCCTCTCTTATAACACGCTGCCCTCACATTCATACAAGCTTCTTTGACATCTGGACATCTTTCTTTAAAATAAAAGCAATAAGATTCTAGTTTTGCACACTCTTCATCACTAAGAAATGTTGGCAACTTGCCCCATTCAACTTTAGAATTTACTGCATCAAAAAGACGATTATTTATAAGCTTTGACGTGAGAATATCACATGTTTTTCTGATATCTTTCTCTAATTCTTCGCATTTTTTTTTTTTATAATCACTTGGATTAGTTTTATTACATAGTTTTTCCAAGGCCTCATGTTCATGAGAGTTTTTGCACTTATCTTTGAGGACCTCATTGCATTTTTTTTCAGCATCATTACTATTTTCAATCAACAACGCCAACAAAGCTGTTGCATCTCTTAGATGATTCTTTCCAATAAAAATTCCATCCTTCTCAGCCTCTTTATAAAGCTCTTCCAGCCCTATGTCCTTTGCTACTGTAGGCTCTGGCTTAGTTGGATCAAAATCAGGTCCCGGATGTGTGTAAATGATATTTTGTTTTTCACATTCTTCTTCTAGTTTATCGCAATCTGGTATATATTCTTTGCAGTCCTGATTAGCAGGTTCGCTGCACTTTAATTTGTCTCCTTCACAATTTCCTCTATAAAAATAACATTGTTCAAGCAGTGCTAAACATTTTCCTCGTAATTTATTTTCCTTTCCAAGTACTGTTTTAATATCATTTTCAAGAGTAGTACATTTTCCTTTTTTTTCTGATACAAATTTGCTGCATGTTGTTTCTTGGTAAAGACAAAGCTTCGTTAACTCATCACTTTCTTGACTCAACTCTATGCAAACCTCTTTAAGCCTTTCTTGACATGTAGCTTCCTTAGTTAAACTTCCGCGAACTGCTCTTAAAAGAGCATCTTCTGCCACTTTATCACGCTTCTTTTGATAACAGTTATTCCTTAATTTATTGCAGTTATCTTTAAGTTTTGTTGGACATGCTCCCTCCAAAAATAGGCATTTTCGTTCATTTTCTTTGCAAATGTCATCTGTTAATTCTGAAATTTTTTTTCCAGCAGCTGTTTGAAGTTTTCTTTGAAATTCAATGCATTTTTGACTGACTTTGTCTTTTAATCCTGTGCACTTTTCTTCAGCTGTTCTATCTTCTTTACACACTTTTTGTAATTTTTGATCCACTTTATCTAATTTAGGATTTATACTTCTTAAGTTTTTGCAGTACTCTTTCAGTCTTTTTTTGCATTCTTGTTGATCTAATTCACCTTCCTTTAGAATTAAAGCTAAAAGATGTTCCTCTCCAATCTCATCATTTTTTTGTGCCTGCCGCTTAACCGCCCGCGCCACCGCCCGCGCCAAGCTGTGCCAGATGGGGGTGGATTTGCGTTGTGGCGTGTGGCAGAGTTAGGGTTTCCATTAATATGTTTTGATCGCAAAAGTTGGTGGGTCTTGTTCTCATAAAGTCAAGTATTAAATTATTTTTAATTTTAAGGAAGTTCAATTGAATTCTGTGGTAAAATTTGTCAGATAAGTAATGTGTGCAAATATATTTAAGAGGTGCCCGCTGTCTCTGCGTAGTTGGGCTGCTTTGCGATACTTTAAATTTGTGTGGGGTAAACGCGGGGTAAACGCGGGGTAAATGCAAAAATGTTTGGATAATGAATATAATGTAAAAAACTCTGGAAAAGAAATAAAGACTATTTGAAAAAAAAATACGGGTTAATTATGT
>NW_017264818.1:0-6156 GCF_001477535.1 Pneumocystis jirovecii RU7
ATTAGAATTCAATTTTTTATATTTTCTTAAATTTACACTATCAAAAATGGAATTGTTTAAAATTCTGTATTACAGTATTTAATTAAAACAAAACTTAAAAAAATCATATCTAAATTGAATAATTTTAATTTTAAAAGATTCAAAAATAAAAAATACAAAAAATGCAATAGAAATATAAATCCTGGTCTAAATAAATTTAAAATTTTAAACAATAACAAAAATATAAAATTTTAAAAAATAATTTTAAAAAAAATCACCAATTTCATGATACTATCAAAAAAATTTTAAAATTATTATTAGTAGATAATAAATTTATGAGGATAAATAACAATGTATATTTTTGAAGTATTTTTATATTATAAGAACTAGAGAATTTTGAGAAACAATTATTATGAAGAAAGTTATTAAAATTCTAAAATTTCTTTTCAACATACTTAGAAAACGTTGAATAACCAAAATATATACCGATTGAAATTGAGGTCTTTTCTTGAAATTAAGGAAAATAAGTAAGTGAAAAAATATGTTTATATAAAGAGAACGTCTAAAGAACTTCCAGAAACAGCAAAAATAGAACATGTTATTCTTAAAATGATGGTCAATAACTTACTTAGAAACACAATCCGTCAAATATTTCTGTCTTTTACTTAAGAAATATTAATTTTATAATTAAGACAATAATTTTGAACACAAAAAATAAACTTAAAAGAATCCTTCTAAACAATACTAAATGTTTTATATCTAAAAAAATATTTTAAAAAGATAACTGAAATATTAGCTTTATAAGTTTAAAATATTTTTAGCATTAATATTAACAAAAGAAAATTATTATTATAAATATATATAAATATTCTAAAAATCAAAAAAAAAATTGAAAAAATATTAAAATATTTAATACAATAAATAATAAAACATAAAAAAATGCATAATTTAAAATTTATTTTAAAAGAACTTAATTTTCAAGAAAAGATTCTATTAAAAATAATCTTTTAAAAAAAAATCAAAACAAAAAGTCTCATTAAATAGAATGGTTAGAATAAGTTTGATTTTATTTTAGAAAATATTGATTAAAAATCCAAAGAAAATACTCAATGTGTTAAGTTTTTTCGTATAATACACTCTTCAACTCCTTAACTAATCATTGAAAATTAACTAATCATTAAAAAACAAATTATTTAATTATTTTTCAACTTAGCCTTGTTAAATAAATATAAAAAATATTAAAGATTAATAGACGAGTATTAAAGGTTGAAGGAATATTATGTACGGCATAATTTACAAAATGATATAAAAAACTAAAATTATTCAAAACAAAGACTTTAAAAATCATCAATATTTTTAAAAATATCAATTAAATAATAGTGCAAGAGCATTATATTCCTTTTTAAAGCTGTATTACTGTAAATTTGTGTCAAATTATACACTGATTCTATGAAAGTATTACCTAGAATATAAATTTTAGAAAATTCAAGAAAAATATAGAATATTTTTTAAAATAAAATTCTCAAATACAGAATCAGTCTAAAAGTTAAAAAGAAATATAAATAATTAAAACAAACAGTTTAAATATGAGAAATTACTGTATAAATTTCAACAGAATGTTTATTATATCATAGAGAAATAACATTATTAAAAATAAGATTCCAAGATTAAACTCTGCAAAATTCCTAAATGAATTACAAAATAATACATAATATTATCAACCAAGATTGTAAAATTAGTAGATAAATTAAAAAAACAATCCTTTTAAAAACTTTAAATGACAAAACTCTATGAAAAATGCTACTATTATTCTATTAATATCTATTAATATTTAAAATATTGGATAATAAAAATAATTATAATTAACAATAAAACAGCTAAACAATGATACTAATATTTCAATTACAATAATTATAAAAAAAACTTTAAACCTATATATAAACATAATTGTAATAATTGAATAATACTATTATTAGATCAATTAAAATACAGAAGAAAGATAGGGAAACTAGAAAACAAATGAATAACAGTTTTTGACAAAAATCTTTAATCAAAAATGAGCTTTATTTTTTAAATTATAGTTTTTATCTAATAAAAATATATATTTCTTTATATGGTGAAAACAATGTAAAATTAACAAAAAAGATACAAAAGATATAATTAAAGAGATTTAAAGGATCTAGTTTTAAAAGTTCTAGAAAAATTTAGAAGATCCGGAAAAATATCTAAAAAATCTAAAATAAATATGCAATGGGACACACTATTTTTCAAAATTTATTCCATCTTTAAAGTCGAAAAAATTGAAATTTCATAAAAATAAAGTCTAACAACATTAAAAATATGTGAAATTAACTTTAAAATTACAGAAAAAAAGTAATACCTTAATAAATTTAAAAGAAATTAGCTTATCTAAAAATTACCAAAACGTAGATCAAAACGAGGATATACCTAGGGAATTACAAAGGGAAATGTGAATACTATTAATAAAAAATAAAAAATATTACAGAGATATGAAAAAGGTAATAAGAAAATATTAAAAAATATATCCAAAAACTACAAGCATTAGTAAATTTGAAAAAATAAAAAAATATATAGATTAAATCGATGTCACGTAATATTATATACATTCATTATACTATATTCAAAATCAATTTAAACAATGTAATGATCAAAAGTATACATTGAATTAATTGAAGGTAATAACTAAAAATACATAACGTAAGCGAACCTTCAATCGCAATAAAAAATACAATACATATAAAACATATAAATCATATAATTGTAAATAAATGATATGTATTTTAATTTAAGCGTAAAATTATATATTTAATGTTGGATCTGAACCAAATCATAAAATCATAAACAAACCATGATTTTATTACAAATCTTATTTAGATCTAAGTAATTTTTCCATTCAAATATAGAATATATGAAAAAACAGAAGCGTTAATATATAAACTAATATAAATCAAAGTTGAAAAACACGAATTATAAAATGACATTTAAATAGTTCAATCTAAAACGTAAACTAACTGTTTTTGAAAAGGTAAATCTTTTATAAAAATTTAAATGTAATATATAATTCACAATAACATCATAACGAATATCACTAAGTAAGCATCGTTTATCATTCAATCAAATATTATTTTTTTTTAAAGGCCAAAATATTCACATGTACTTTTTTATATTAAAAATTTCACCTTATTTATTATTAATCAAAAACTCTGTTTTCTATTTTCATTTAATCAATGAAAGCCTTTATATTTAGTACTCTTTTTTGTACAATACCTGTCTTTTCAAGGAGTCTTGGTAGTATATTCAACGTAATTTTCTTTTTTTTTTATAACTTTTTAACTTCTTAGGATGATCTAGATTCACGTTTACTGGGTCCATTAAGGCATGTAAATCTTTGAATATCATTGAACACCCAATACTGACAGGATTCATAGTGATGCGCAGCTTTCTGCTCTATTTGTGTTTTATGATGGAAAGGACTGTGTGTTTTTAGATGGCCTATGCGCAGAATTACGTAAAGGATATGGAGACTTAACTACTTTAGATAGTCGACTAAGTGATATCTGTCGTCCTAAATCAGATGATGCTGCTTATTGTAAAAATCTTTTGGAAACTGCCATGCCTGAAGCCCGTGAGCTTTATACAGAACTCAAAGAATCAGAATCAAAATTCTCACTTGGAGAGTGCAGACGCCTTCTTACTTTATGCAATTTTTTTAGTGGTATTTTTCCTCTTCTTGTTCCTCTTTGTGAGCAACTGAAGCTTAGCTGCTATTCCGAAATACGCAAACATGCCGCTTTCTCTGCTCTTGTAGAGATGGGGGGAAACCAAATGAGGACACATGATGAATGTGTCCATAAAATGGAAGGTGTATGCCATAAATATGGTGGAACTACTCCTGAGTTCAAAGACTTGTGCCTAGACTTACATAGTTTATGCCGAACTGTTATAGAAAAATTCATAGGTACATGCGAATTTTTGGAAACTCAGCAAACGCTAAATCTAAAACAACTAAGTGAAAACGTGTGTGATTTGACTCATCTATGCTTTAATTATGGACGGAATTGTAATCGTCAAACACACTCTTTTTGCAAAAGACTACACTCCAATTGTGAATCCAAAGGTTATCCCGTTGCACCGGTTTTAGGCAGTCCGTATAAAACAACGCCAGAAAAAAATCTCGAAGAAGCATTAACAAAATATGGTGTTTATATGGGTACACCTGATCCAAATAAGAAAAATCCATGGGACCCTTCATTGTGTCTTTTGCTCCAAAATTCAGGACAACCCCCAACCAAACAAGCATGTGAACATATTACATGGAACTGTGAGCTTTTATTCAGTGACCCAAGTTTGTACCCTTTCTGCATACCTCAAGAGGATCGTTTAGCAAACAGTATTTGCTTAGGATTAAAACATAGATTAGAAGGTGATTCTGGTTATCTTGATATTCTTAAAGACAAACTTACTTCATTTGGATTCATTGGAGGTTTTGGAGAAACTTCTGAAAAATACACTGGAAAAGGTTTAGAAGATCTAGACGGTTTACTAGAATTGTCTTCTCCTCGCCTTACTACTCATGAATGTACACAACTACAAGCGGACTGTTATTATTATGGTATTTTTGGGGAAGAGGATCTTCAACGTGGTTGCGAAAAACTCTCTTCAAAGTGCTATGGTAGATCATGGAACAAAGCTGTTCTTAAAAATCTACTAGGCACTACACATCAACGTACTTCTGGGACTACAGGACTTGATTCATTAAGTTGCCAAAAACAGTTGGCTGGAAAATGTAAAGGCTTAAAGTATCCAGATGTTCATGTAACCTTTGCATGTCTGCATCTTGAATCTACATGTGAGGTTTATACAGACGATTTTTGAGAAGATATTTAAGGGTCAAATCTTGCATTATATTTGGTTTTGTTTTTGAGAAATCATTGAATATTTAAGTCATTTTGTTTTTTTGGTTTATATTCTAAAAAGGCATATCTATTTTAATAGTAATAATTATATATATGGGTTGGAGTCATATAACATTATAAATTTAATCATTATTATCACTTATGTATTTATGTATCGGTCTTATCTATTACGTAGTGTTTCCCCAAGAAAGTTGCCTGACAAAGTTGTATGCACCATACTAGCTTCACTTATTAAGTATTTTTGGTAATGCTGATTCGTTGTCTAAAGACACTGAAAGTCATTAGTAGAAAAATAATATTAAGTCAAATATTTTTTAATGAAATTATATCTTTGATAATTAATCAAAGAAGCTTTCTAGTATTTAACTAACGATATCAAATGGAAACATAATTTGTCTAAAAATTTACTAATGCTACTTTCTTTTAATGTCTTAAAGAACAAATATAAACTAATCTTAAAAAGAAGCATTTTTAGTCTTAAGTTTTTTATACACTTTTTTCTGTTTTTAATATAAATTTTTCTAAAATTTTGTAATATTTTGTCTTTAAAAAATGAATAATGCAAAAAAATATGAAAAAAATTTAAGGGTTTGTATAAAAATTAAAAAACAAAAAAATCTACAGGATTTAAAAACAGGGTTTAAAATAAATGCATTAAATTC
Organism: Pneumocystis jirovecii RU7; assembly: GCF_001477535.1. Classification (NCBI taxonomy): domain Eukaryota; kingdom Fungi; phylum Ascomycota; class Pneumocystomycetes; order Pneumocystales; family Pneumocystaceae; genus Pneumocystis; species Pneumocystis jirovecii. Next base: position 5,579 of record NW_017264818.1, read on the forward strand.
AAAAAAAAAAAAAAACGTACTCAATAAGTAAGTCTTAAAGTTGATATATCATAATTAGAAGGAAAATGAACAAAAACTCCTACTTTTGGAAAGAGCATATTTTAATCTTTTAGAAAACTGCTACAAGTTAAGAAGTTGTGAAAAAAAGCGTAATAAAATAACTCTTTTTTTTTGATTGTTGAAATTTTGTTTTTAGTAATTTCAAAAAACCTAAGAAATTAGAAGAGTATTTCTTAAATCTAAGGGAAATAGCAAATTAATGCAAAAAATGCCATAGTAGAATTTACATAGATATTTCTAAAGAAAAAAAACAAATGAGTCTAAACTTCTAAAAGCAAAAACTAAAAAATACTCATAAATGTTACTAATAAAATGTATTTTTTATTGCTTAAACAGGGATACCTTTGCAGTTAAAACAATGAGAACATTGAAAAGGCAAATTATATCAGTCTTGAGAACCGATTTAAAAAGAAAAAACTCACATATAGAGCACCTGCTTCACATTTTAATCTTATAAGACTAGGGATTATATTAGCAGAAAAACAACTTTGGAAAATCTTTATAAAATCTTTATAGAG
>NW_017264819.1:0-5741 GCF_001477535.1 Pneumocystis jirovecii RU7
AAAAAAATTGATCCAGATATGCTGTTTATAAACAACATTTCTTTAGGAGAATGTAGATCGGCATTTGAAAACGTAAATTTGACTTTATTTTTTTCTAACGAAAGAGAAAATAGCGTTTCACTACCTTATAAAAATCCATATCTTACTCTTCTTATAATATTTGGGACATCCTTAATAAGACATGGTTCCAGTTTAGAGGAAAAATGTAAAAAGTTTCTTAAATATGATTGTATTAGTCATCAACATATATTTCCTAATCTTGATGCATATTGTCAAAGTAGACGAACTGATGAGTGTGAAAGATTGGATACAAAGGTCAATGAAACATGTGTCAATTTAAACAAAACATTTGATGATTTAGGTCTTGCTTCTGCAAATGGTGTTTGGACTATACTATGGAACAGCACTGCAAACATTATCACTACACCTCAATGTCAAATGTTAATAGAAGAATGCACTTATTTTGAACATGCATGTCTTGGTATTAAAAGTCCATGTGAAAATGTAAAAGCTCTATGTTATACGCTGGGTATAAAAAGATCTCACTTGAATAATGTTTGGAAAAAACTCAAAGAAAAAATGCCATTCACTGATTTTAGCATTTTTAATCAATCTCATCTACCTCAATCCTCTGATACTTCTAAGTTGCACCAGCCTATTCTAGATATATGTGCTGAGCTTGGAGGAACTAACGAGGTCTTATTTAGATGGTGTTTGCACCCTACCCCTATTACCCCCCCTCCCCCCGTCTCGATAACTTTCCCAGGTAACTTACTTGATAGATTATTTCATGATTTTTCAGCAAGGCACGAGGATTTAAAAAGAGATTTACTATATGTATCAGAACCTCCTACTTTAACAGAATGTGCAACTTATCTTTATGAATGTCACAGCTTATCAAACATTTTTAAAGATCTTATTAATTGTACAATACTGGAAAAAGCATGTTATAATAGTCACAAAAATTATGGTAGACCTAAAGATTCTAAGTTTAGCAAGTCGGCTTGATGTTAAAATTAAACCAGTTTTATCTTTGACTCATAAATTGTATTTTCTAAACATAATGTAATTTGGATTATTGCTTTTTAATCTAATATGATTTCAGTTTTGATAATAATGTTGTTATAAAAGTTATTATTTTTTACGAATATATTAATAGGACGTAAACAATATTAAAAGCTAAATAACTATGGAAAATAAAACAGTAAAACTAGAATTTAATTATTAGGAACTGGGTCAAATCATAAGGCATCATCATTGAATCATATAGAGTATTGGTTTTTATCATAAATATAATCTAGAAAAAGATAATAAGAATAATTTTATTTTTATAAGCTAGTTTTTTCATAAAAAAGTTTATAAAAAATAAAAATACATTAAAATTAAAAATTATAATTTTTTTAAAAATAATAAATAGTAAATGAAATCCTATTTTTAATATTTTTACATTAAACCAGTTATTCAATATTAGTTTTTAAAAAAGTCTTTAAAAACAAATTATATATTTAGAGATTTTTATACTTGCTCTCATTATTTACATAAAATGTATTATAAAATATGTTGTATTAGAAAAAATATGTTTTAGACATTTTTTATTTTTTTAGAATTTTTATTTTTTAAGATTAAAATGTTGATTCAAAATTAATGGAATTTTAAATTAAGTAAAAAATTTTTAAATTAAAACTTATTTTTAATTCTAATTAAAAAAATTATATTTACGCTAATAAATAAAAAACACTTCTTGATCAACGTTTAAGAAATGTATAAGCAGAATTTAAAAGAGAGTATGTATGTTTAGATAAGTAAAATAACAAGGATTACAAAATAAATTAAAAATAATCTCTTCTATGTCAACAGTATCAATTTAGACTGAATTTTTTTTAAAAACTCTATTTTCTCTATATAATTAGCTTATATTTTTCATTAAGCCATTTTCTTACTAACCATACTTTTTATATTATATTTTTTATTCGTTTTTGCGTTATCTATATTTACTCCTGGTTTACCCCATACTATTCTAGAGACATTTAAACATAAATAAAACTATAAAACATATTCTAAAATTAACTATTATTATATACTTTACTTCTAATTTTACTTATTTTAAAATGTATACTTTTAATTCCAAAAAAAGTTCAAATGAATGCATAAATATTTATATAATCGTTATCATTCCTAAAAGAACATTTATAAAAGAGATATTTAAAATAATAACTTATAGAATAATCTATATTATAATAATATCTAAAATTTTAATTATATAAAAAGTCAAAAATATAAAACACAGAATGATTTATAAAAAATATAAAAAATATAAACTAAAAATTGATCACAAAAACAAATGTTTGAGATATTTATAAATTCAAAAAATTATGAATATTTTTTTAAAAAATATGTCTTATACATCATAAAAAACTAAAAAGAATTAAATTTTTTAAAGTTGATGAATACAAAATTCTTTTTGAATTTTAAAAAAAGTTAAAGAACAAGAGAATTTAAAACAAAAATTAAAAAGCTTAAAGACAATAATATACTGGAATTTATTAATATTAGAAGTGTACAAAAAACTTATACGAAATAAAAAAAATAAAAATCCTAAACCAAAAATTAAAACATAAAGGTACAAATAAATTTTAAAAGTCATAATCATTATTATTTAAAAAGCATTTTTACAACTTGAATTACTCTAGAATAAGAAAAATCAACAAAAAGTTTAAAAAAACAAAAAATGACATGAATAACCTAAAATTTGTATTTCAACTTTAAAACCAAGAGCAAAAAATAAAAATGAATAAATTTATGAAATAGCTTTAAATAAAAAATAAAAAGTGAAAATCTTGACTATATTTTCAAGTTTTTTAGAAGCACTCGGAAAGTTAAATTCAAAAAATAAGACAAATGTAGAAAAAATCAAGACAATATTATTTATATTTATATCTATAAAAATGAAGTAAAAGATAGAGAATAATAATAAAGAGAGTATTAGAGAGTAAAAATCATAAAAAATATTAATAAAATTGTTATTTAAAATCTTTATTAAAAATATTTTTTTGTGAGAATTTACATATTAATATTAAAAATTAAAAACCCAACGAGAGTCAAAATATCTAAGTACAATACAGTACAATTCAAAATGGTACATATTTGCCTATTTATTGTATTTTATTATTATCGTTTATCGATACTTTTTACTAAGATATTTTTTCGATGTCAAATATGAAGTACTTTTTATAAAAATTATTATTTGTTATCATTATAGATGAAAGCATTTGCATTAGTCAACTTTTTTGGCATAGCATATGCTTTCTCGAAAAACATTGGTATTATATTTTACTTTTTTAGACTTTTAACTTTTTCTAGAATCTACTTATAAAGAATCTTTAAATCTATTACAAAATTCGTCACAAAACCCATCACAAAATCCATTATTCCGTATAACGTATAAAAGCCTTTAAATAATACTAGAACTTGTAAAATTAACAAATTATTTATCTAGTGAAGAAAATATTTTTGCTTTAATTCTAAAAGATGCAATGAATACTGAATGTGAAGCAAGGCTAAGAAAATACTGTGAAAATTTAAGAAATATGACTCAAATGCTAGAAAGCTCCTTCGGTGTATTAAAAGAACTATGCGAAGAAAAAAAACTAGATGAAAAGTGCGATAGTTTAAAAAAAACTATTACAAGAAAATGTACTATACTTAAACAAAGCTTAAAAAGTATCCGAAGTAAACCGTCCATAAGTTCTTATTGTTTGTATGAAAAAGAATGTATGCGTATAGAAGAAGCATGTCCAATAGAAGTTAATGAAGAATGCAATTATTTAAGAACATCATGTAGAGAAAAAAGGCGAGATGATTTAAAAACAGAATTTCTCTTAAGAGCCTTATCTGGCAATTTGAAGACTGAAGAAGAGTGTGAAAAAATAATTGACAAAAAATGTCTTGCATTCATGGGAGAAAGCGATGAATTGATGGAGTTTTGTTTAATTCCTTTTAATAGATGTAAGGATCTCATAAGATTAATTAGGGAAAAGTGTAGTGATTTAGAATTTAAAACAAAAATTTTTATTGAAAACAATAAAATATCAAAAGAAGAATGCACTTCATTATTTGAGGAATGCAACTTTCATGAATCAGATTGCGATGGTATTCAAAATATGTGTAAAGAAATAAAAAAAAGATGTGAAAAAGAACTAAAATACAAACACTCTTCTTTACCATTTAACCCAATAGGAAAAGAAATTATATTAATAGAAAAAGTTGGAAAAGAAAAATTATTCAAAGACGAAGTTGGAAAACCAGGGATAAAAGATACAATTGATCTTTTAGTATTATTATCAAATAATTATTTAAATAGTTGTGAAACTAATATTAAAAGTTGCCATAAACTTTGCAGCTTTTTACCTCAATTAGAGGATTTATATAACGGTACTAAGGAAAAAATGAATAAAAGCAAAGAAATATGTAATACCTTAGAAGAAGAATTGAAATCTAAATGCAGGTTTTTTAAATCAAAATTATATGATTCATCGCTATCAGATACTAATGAAGACAATAAAGATGCTACACTTATAGGATGGACCAAGCAATCTACTGAGTTTAATGAAAAGCTTTGTATAAATTTAGAATCAAAATGTTTTTATTTAAAGAAATCATGTAATAGCGTGAATATTAAAATGTTTAGTGCATGCATCAATGTAGAATCAACATGTTTAAAAACACGGCTTTTCAGAAAAGAGTATCAAGTATTTCAGGATACATTAAAAGGAAAACTGCATAATTTAACAAATAATTCGCTTAAAACATGCATAAATGAACTATGGACTCTATGTAAGAAAATAATTAGTAATAATAATCCTGTATTAATGAATCTTTGTTTACACCCATGGGATACTTGTAAGGAACTTGCAAATGATATCGAAAGACAAAGTAAGTGGCTTAGAAACGATCTGGATTGGAAAAGGGATTTTCCGAATGAAGAAGATTGCAAAAAACTAAAAGAGAAATGTGAAGTGTTAGGACATGATTCAAAAACGAACGACTTACCATGTTTTACACTGAAAGGGCGATGTGATCATTTGGAAAATGCTAAGGAATTAGAGGAAATTTTGTTAGAAGAAAAAGTAGAAAATTTAGGCAATTTAGATACATGTATAAAAAAAGTTTCAGAAAAATGTAATAAATGGTCTAAAAAAAAGAGAACAAGATTTATTTTTTCGTGTATACAATTAGTCACTACTTGTCAAATCATTACTAGAGACATTAAATCTAAATGTTCTGTATTAGAAAGGAACATAGATATTGAAGACGTTCTAAATCAAGTGAAGAATGATAATGCAAGCGTAAAGGGCCCTACATGTGATTTATGGGAGCCTTATTGTGATAAGTTTATGTTGAGCTGTGAAAAACTTGTACGAAATAATGGAAAGAATGGAAAATGCGAAGAACTGAAGGAGAGCTGTAAATCGTATCGTAAAACACAAGAACAAGAAATGAAACTTATGTATGAATTAAGAGGAAGTCTCAATAGCGAAAATAAATGTGAATCAACCCTCAATAAACACTGTTTGCATTGGGATAAAACGAAAAATGATACATTCAATAATTTCTGTAATAATAACACTGATACCAAAAATAATATAACTAAAAATGAACTGTGCAAGAAATTACTAGAACGTGTAAAGGAAAGATGTACAAAATTATTGACAAAATTAAGTGACATGGCAACGGAAATAGAA
>NW_017264820.1:0-5715 GCF_001477535.1 Pneumocystis jirovecii RU7
TTTTTTATCATTTATCGCCACTGATTGATTTTTACGTTTATCTCGCGTTTACCCCGCATTTACCCCACACAAATTTAAATACGTGTAGTAAAGCATGTATCACAATAATTGTATGGACACACTAAAGATATACTTTGCACACACAGCTTCTTTGACAAGTTTTGTCACTGAATTTACTTGAACATCCTTAAAATTAATTAAGGATAATTTAATATTCAAATTTAATATGGAAACGAATCTCTTCAATTTTTGCAGTCAAAACACACTAGCGGAAACTCAAACTCAAAACACACACCACAGCGCAAACCCACCCCCGTCAGGCACAGCTTGGCGCGGGCGGTGGCGCGGGCGGTTAAGCGGCGGGCTGCAGCACAGAACGATGAGGTTGAGGAAGAATATGTTTTGGCTTTGCTCCTAAAGAATGATGGACTAGAGGGATCAAAATGCAAAGAAAAACTAAAAGAATATTGTGGAAACTTGAAGAAAGTTGATGAAGACTTTAGTATTTATCCAAAATTAAAAGAAATTTGCAAAGATGACGATGCAAAAAAATGTACAGGACTGAAAGCCAAGGTTGTTATAAAGCAAACTTCTTTCAAAGAAAAACTCGATAAAGCATCAGCAAAACAAATTTCACAATTAAAAGATGAAGATTGTTTAAATCAGAAAGAATGTCTGTTTTTGGAAGGAGCATTCCCTAATGAACTTAAAGATAACTGTAATAAATTAAGGAATAACTGTTATCAAAAAAAGCGTGAGGAAGTGGCAGAAGAAGCTCTTTTAAGGGCACTTAGTGGAAGTCTTAAAGAAAAAAATTCATGTAAAGAGAAGCTTAAGGAGGTTTGCCTATTGTTGAGTGGAGAAAATGATGAATTAATGGAACGTTGTTTTGACGAAGAAAAAACATGCCAGACTCTTATGACTAAAAAACAAGATAAATGCCAATTTCTTAAAGCAGAAATTGAAAAATTACTAAAAAAAGATAATGAATTGAAAACAAAATGCCTACCATTACTTAGAGAGTGTCACTTTTATGGGGAAACATGTACTATAAATAAATCAGACTGTAAGAATTTGCTAGATAGCTGTAGAAAGAAAGATGTCATCTACACAGAACCGGGTTTAGATTTTGAGCCTATAAGACCAGGAATTACATTGGCGGAAGAAATAGAATTGGAAGAGCTTTATAAAGAGGCAGCAAAGAAAGGAGTTCGTATTGGAAGGCCACCCACAAGAGATGCAGCTGAGCTTTTACTTTTATTAAGCCAAAGCAGCACTAAACCTACGGTTGCAGAAAAATGTAAAGAAGTGCTTGGTAAAAAGTGCAAAGATCTTAAAGAACATGAAATTCTGAAGGATTTGTGTGAAAAAGATAATGACAAAGCAAATGTAAATGGAACCAACAAATGTAACGAATTGCAAGAAAAACAGGCAAAAAGTATCAAAAATCTCTCTAAAAAAATAGAAAATAAACATCTCACTGCAAATGATCCGAATGCAATTATTATGTGGAACGATCTATCAACATTTCTTACTGAGAAAGATTGTAGAACTTTAGAATCAGATTGCCTTTATTTGAAAGGCCAAGATTCACTTGAAAAACCTTGCAGTAACCTAAAAGCAGCGTGTTATAAAAAAGGACTTGAAGCAGTAGCAAATGAAGCATTACAAGATAAGTTACGGGGAAAGTTGCATGGATCAAATGGAACATGGTTTGAAAACCTTCAAAAAAGCTTGGTAGAAGTATGTAAGGAACTAAAAGGAAAAAGCGATGAACTATTTGTGTTGTGTGTACAGCCAAAAAAAGCTGCTCTTGTACTTTCAACAGATTTACGATTTAGAGCTATTTTTCTACGGGAACAATTAAACGAGAAGCGAGATTATCCGACGGAAACAGATTGTAAAGAATTAGAAGAAAAGTGCAGAGTACTAGGACAAGATTCAAAAGAAATTAAATGGCCGTGTTTTACATTGAATCAGCATTGCAACCGTTTGAGGAATGCACAAGAATTAGAGGAAAAATTACTAGTAGAAAAGACAAAAGACTTGGATAACGTAGATTCATGTACAAAAAAGCTAAATGAAAGATGTGATAATTGGAATACAAAAAGAAAAACTCTGTTTGATCTTGCATGTATAGCACAAGAAACTACTTGCCAAATCATTGCAAAAAGCGTTGAATTTAAGTGTGATACATTAAAAGATCATATAAAAGCCATGAAAATTCTAGAAGGATTAAATAAGGAAAATAATCTGGATAAAAAAGGACAAGTATGCGACTTCTGGGAATCATATTGTGACAAATACATGTCAAGTTGTAAGAATTTTGCGACTACAGCCAAGGATAATGAATGCGAGAATCTTAAAAAGGGTTGTAAATTGTATCGTACACAAAGGGATCGTGAAGATGCAGTTATGCTAGAATTTAAAGGGAACCTTGACAATAAAAACAATTGTATATCAACTCTTGACCAATATTGCACACAATGGAATCAAGCAGAAAACGAAACGCTCAAAGGTTTTTGCAGTAATACTAGTGGTGGTAAAAGTAACGACATGGTTAGGGATGAGTTATGTAAAAAATTAGTTGGAAGAGTACAAGAAAAGTGCCGAGGATTACAAGATAAACTTAAAAAAGCAAGAAAAGAACTAGAAAAGCAAAAACAAGACTATGAAAAGGTTAAAGGAGAAGCAGAAGAAGCAATAAAAGCAGCAAATCTTGTTTTATCAGCCATTAGAACAACAGATAATAAAACAGCAAGCAAGGCTGTGCCCAATGTGCCTGGAGAAAAAAAAGACACAAAACCATTTAAATTAGTAAGAAGAAATGCAAATGTTCAAGTAACAGAGAAAGAAGCGGAAGCCTTTGATTTAGCAGCACAAGCATTTAGTTTGTACCTAGAACTAATGGAGAGATGTCGCCATTTGAAAGGAGACTGTGCATTTAAAAAAGAATGTAAATCTGAAACTCCATGTGGAAAAATAGATGGAATATGTTTAAAAATAGAACCACTAAAAGTGAAACCATACGAAGCAACAACTAAAAATGTAACAACAACAACCACAACTACAACGACGACAACAGAAACCGTTAAAGACGCAAAGGCAACAGACTGCCAGTCTCTGCAGACGACAGACACGTGGGTCACAAAGACGTCAACGCACACTAGCACTTCTACGACTACATCCACAGTCACGTCAAGAATAACACTCACTTCGACAAGAAGATGTAAACCGACCAAGTGTACGACAGGAGAGGAAGATGAAGCAGGAGACGTGAAGCCGAGTGAGGGATTAAGGGTGAGCGGGTGGAATGTGATGAGGGGGGTGTTATTAGCAATGATGATTTCATTCATGATTTAGATGTAAAATGGGAATGGGATATAAGAGCAGCATGTATATTTAACAGATAAGAAGGCAGGATAGAGCGGGAAAGAGTAGATATGATCTCTTCAGCATCAATTGAAAGTGCATTACACATAAAGTAGCGTGTTCCCAGCGCAAATAGCCTGTATTGCCCGGATGAGTGGCCGCTGTTTGTTGTGCCATGTCGTTATCAGCGCATTCAGCGCCTACCCCGGATTTGCCCCACATGGAGTCGAGGTGAGATGCAGTGATGGAGAGATGATGGGATAGAACAATGGGTGGGAGTTGGGGGTTGATGAATAGAGTTGGTGTTTGCAAGCGTTGATAAAAGCGTTGAGAGAGGCGTTGACTGAGGCGTTGACAGAGGCGTTGATACAAGAATTGATATAAGAATTGATAGAAATTAGTGTTTAGAAAGATTTCCATAGCGTATTTGAGCACTGTTTTGAAATAAAATCAAAATTAGAGTCAAAAAAAGATGATTTTTCAGAGATCAAGATGAGCTGTAGAGACAGAGCTCGGGTGCCATTAAGAAAAAATGAATGAAAGGGAAAGAGTCAGAGGGGGGCGAGAAGGGGAGGGCCATCAAAAACAAAACGAATGGTTTAAGGTGGGGGAAGATGAATTTTTTTAAAAAAGTAAAAGTAGGTGATGAGCTGGGAGGAGGGGAAGTGAGTGGATAAAAAAAAAGAAAAAAACAAGAGAGAAGCGTTTAGAGGAGTAGAAAGAGTGTTTAGAGTGAAGGTGAGGTGTAGTGAAGGTGTTTTTGTAAATTTAGTGAAAGTGGGCACGGGGTGGACAGATGTAAATAAATGAATCATCAAGGATAATTGAGTGAGAAATAGAAAGAATAGAATATAGAGGAGTGAATGAAGATGAGAATAGCGGGGAAAAGTGATAGGGAAAGAGAGAGGGGAAATTATTTTTTTTTGTTAGAGTAGATTAAAGAGTTTAATATGATTAAAGCACAGGAAAAATAATAAAATGGAAAATATGAAAAATACACGAAAAGAAGAAAAGATAAAAATCAAATCTAGGAAGGGAGGGGAGTCAGGAAAAGTCGTTTTTTCTTTATAAAACACGTTGGATGGGGAGAAAGTTGAGTAGAGCCAAAGTCGAGGGGAGACAAAAAGAGGATGAATAAAAAACAAGAACAGCAGGAGAAAACAAGCAGGAGTAGAGGTTAGATTGAAAGGAGGAAGGGGGAGAAAAATAAAGACTTTTTTATGTAAATAAAAATAGGTGGAAGAAACAGATCAGAGTTGGGGTCGATGAGAGAGGGTAGTGAGTAAAAACAGGGGCAACAAGAAGGAACAAACAAGAGTAAAGATTAGATTTAAAAGAGAGGAAATCACGAGAGGAATGGCCTTTTTATGTAAATTTATGTAAATAAAAGTAGGTGGAGGAAATTGATAGCAAGTGGAGTCGAGGGGAGAGAGGGTGGTAGATAAAAAACAAGAACAACAAGAAAGAACAAGCAGGAGTAGATATTAGATTTAAAAGACACAAAATAAGAAGAGAAATAGCCTTTTTATGTAAATAAAATTATGTAAAAGAAACAGATCAGAGTTGGGGTCGATGAGAGAGGGTAGTGAATAAAAAACAGCAATGCCACAAGAGAGAGAACACATGAAGATGCTAGATTGGAAGGAGGAAGGGGGAGAAAAAAGATGACTTTTTTATGTAAAATTATTCAGATAAAAGTAGGTGGAGGAAACAGATCAGAGTTAAAGTCGAGGGGAGAGAGGGTGGTAGATAAAAAACAAGAACAAGAAGAAAGAACAAGCAGGAGTAAAGATTAGATTTAAAAGAAGGAGGAGGGAGAAAAAAGATGGATTTCTTGCATAGATAAAAATAGGTGAGAGGGAATTGATAGCAAGTGAAGTCGAGGTGAGGGAGAAGAGTGATGGACAAAAGGTGGATAAAAAAACAGGAACAGAGGGAGAAAACAGGGGAGCAAAAACAATAGAATAAAATGAGGAGAAGCAGTGCAAAGAAAGGAAGAATCAAGGAGGTGGAGGGCGGGGTGAGGGAATAAAGATAGAGAAGGGACAGGGGACAGGGGAGGAGGAGGGCACGGGACAGCCGGGGAGGGTTACGGACAGCCGGTGGGGTATAAATTGGGAGGAGAGAGGGGGGAGGGTGGGTGGGTCCTCTTTGCAAGAAAAACCAAAAAAAAAGGGTTTAGAAGAGAGTTCAGAGTGGGGGTTTAGAATGGAATTGAGGGTCAGGTTTAGGCCCGGGTTTAGGGTCAGATTTAGAGCACAGAGGAGGGTTTATTTGTTTTCAGGCCCGGACCTCAGCGAGGCTTCAAAGTGCAGTTTAAAAGGCGGAAAAACGGAGTTAAAA
>NW_017264821.1:0-5222 GCF_001477535.1 Pneumocystis jirovecii RU7
AAAAATGCCAAGATTTAAGAAAGGATTCAAAAGAAATTACGTGGCCATGTCATACACTGGAGCAGCAATGCAATCGTTTAGGGACTACAGAAATCTTGAAGCAGGTTTTACTGGATGAACATAAGGATACTTTGAAAGATGAAGAAAGTTGTGTAAAATATCTAAAAGAAAAGTGTAATAAATGGTCTAGAAGAGGCGATGACCGTTTCTCTTTTGTATGTGTCTTCCAAAATGCTACGTGTGAGCTGATGGTAAAAGACGTACAAGATAGGTGCAAAGTATTCAAGAAAAATATAGAGGTTGCAGAGATCGTTGAGTTTCTTAAAAATAACACGAATAACATAACAACATTAGGAAATGTTTGCCCATTTTGGGACCCATATTGTGACAAATTTTCACCTAATTGCCAAAGTCTTAAAGGAAATACTTGTACAAAAATTAAAAAACATTGTAAACCATTTTATGAAAGAAAGGCTTTAGAAGACGCACTTAAGGCAGAGCTTCGAGGAAAGTTGAGTGATAAAAAGAAATGTACTACAGCATTGGAGGGATATTGTACACAATTAGGAAAATTAAATAATGAATCTATCAGAAGTTTATGTAAAGATAACACCAAGAATAACCCTAAGAAGAATGATGAAGATGTTAGGAAGGAGCTCTGTGATAAATTAGTAGAAGAGGTAGAACAGCAATGTAAAGTATTACCAAAAGAACTAGAACAACCAGAAAAAGACTTAGAAGAAGATCATAAGACATATGAAGGACTTAAGGAAAAGGCAAAGAAAGCAATGAACAAGTCCAATCTTGTTTTATCATTCGTTAAAAAAGACGGGAATAATACATCGAAAAATAATAGCAAAAAGGATAAGAATGCCGTTTCAAACGGACTTCAAGATACCACAGAACATGTGAAAATACTACGGAGAGGAGTTAAGGATGTACTTGTGACAGAATTGGAAGCCAAAGCATTTGATTTGGCAGCAGAAGTATTTGGAAGATATGTAGATTTGAAGGAAAGATGTGAGAAATTGGAATCGGATTGCGGGATTAAAGACGATTGCGATGGTTTAAAAGAAGTGTGTGGAAAGATTGAGAAGACATGTCGCGATCTGAAGCCTCTGGAGGTGAAGTCGCACGAAATAGTCACAGAAAGCACAACGACGACCACGACGACAACAACAACCGTTACCGATCCGAAGGCAACAGAATGCAAATCCTTACAGACAACAGACACATGGGTTACACAGACATCGACACACACAAGCACGTCTACCATCACATCTACGATTACATCAAAAATAACACTCACATCAACGAGGCGGTGCAAACCAACCAAGTGTACGACAGGGGATGATGCAGAGGACGTGAAGCCGAGTGAGGGATTGAAGATGAGTGGGTGGAATGTGATGAGGGGGGTGATAGTAGCAATGGTTATTTCGTTCATGATTTAGAAAGCAAATGAGCAAGATTTAATGATGAGCATGTATATTTAGTAAATAAACGAGCAGGGTAGGACAGGAAAGAGTAAAGTAGATTGAGTCATCTCTTCAGCATCAATTGAAAGTGCATTACACATGAAATCACGTGTTCCTTATCTAATTGGCCACTATTCTTTGTCTAAATAGCCTTTATTTCTGTATATATTGCTTTTTTGCAATCCATTTACCACATTGATTTTTACGTTTATCTCGCGTTTACCCCGCATTTACCCCACACAAATTTAAAGTATCGCGAAGCAGCCCAACTAGCAGGCAGCGGGCACCTCTTAAATATATTTGTACACATAATACCTGTCTATCACAAGCTTTATTTCACTTTTTACTTGAACTCCCTTAAAATTAATTAAAAATAATCTAATACTTGACTTAAATATGGAAACATAACTCTAATATCACATGCAACCGAAACACGTTAATGGAAACCCAAACTCAGCCACACACCACAGCGCAGCCCACCCCCGTCAGGCACAGCTTGGCGCGGGCGGTGGCGCGGGCGGTTAAGCGGCAGGCAAAAGCGGCGCAAGGAGCTAGTGTATATGAAGAAGAAGAGTATCTTTTGGCTTTGATTGCAAAAGAAGATGTTAAAAATGATAAGAAATGCAAAGACAAAGTGGAAAAATACTGTAAAGAACTAAAAGATTCCAAACTAGAACCAAGAAAGATACATAAAAAACTTGAAAGTTTCTGCAAAAATGGTGAAGCGGAAAAAAAATGCACAGAATTGAAAACCAAGGTTGAAGAAAAATGTACTAAATTCAAAACACAACTTACTGAAGTTATCAAAAAAGAAAATTCAGAATTAACAAATAATATTTGCAAAGAAAATGAACGGCAATGTTTGTTTTTGGAAGGAGCATGCTCTACAGAACTTAAAAATGATTGCAATAGTTTGAGAAATAAGTGCTATCAAAAGAAGCGTGATGAAGTAGCAGAAGAAGCTCTTTTAAGAGCGCTCAGTGATGATCTTAAAGATACAAAGACATGTAAAGGAAAAATTAAGGATGTTTGTCGTACATTGGGTCAAGAAAGTAACGAGTTGATGCAAAGATGCTTCGATACAGACTCTTTATGCACATCTTTAGTAAAAACAGCAGAAGAAAAGTGTAAATTTTTGAAGAAAGAAATAGAGAATGTATTAAAACCTAATGGAGAGTTGCAAAAAAAAGGGCATTCTTTGCTTAAAGAATGCCACTTTTATGGACAAAACTGCAAAAGTTCAGATAAACCAGAATGTGAAAAACTTGTAAATAAAGCTAAAGAAAAAAAGATTACCTACAAAAAACCAAATTCAGACTTTGATCCTACAAAAACAAAAACTACAATTGCGGAAAAAATAGGTTTGGAAGAACTTTATAAGGAAGCAGCAGCACAAGGAGTTCTGATTGGAAGAGTACTAGAAGGAGATATTGTTGATTTATTAGTGTTTTTGTCAGGGAAGAAGTCTTTTAGTGAGACTCAATGCAAGGAAGTGTTCACTACTAAATGTGATTCTATTAAATATTTGGCAGAAAATATAGAAAAATTATGTGGAAATAAAACAGAACGTGAAAATAGATGTAAAGAATTTGATGAAGAATTTAAAAAAAAAAAGAATACATTAACTGCAAAACTTGAAAACAGTCAATTTGAAGATGAGATTGCATTATGGGATGGATTACCAACTTTCCTTACTGAAAATGAGTGCACAAGATTACAGTCAGATTGTTTTTATTTTGGAGGTCAAACGTCTTTTGAAAAACGATGCAATAATGTTAGGCTAGGGTGTTATAAAAGAGGGCGTGACGCACTTGCAAATCAAGCATTACAAGACAAACTGAGAGGGAATTTTCATGACAGAAACGATAAATGGCCTGAGACGCTTCAAAAAGAGCTGGTAAAAGTATGCATGGGTCTGGAAGGAAAAAGCGATGAGTTATTTGTGTTATGTGTGCAACCGATAGAAGGATCCTATGTATTATTATCAGATTTACATATAAAAACAGATTTATTACAGAAAAATTTGAACGAAAAGCGGGATTTTCCTACGAAGCGGGATTGCAGGGAATTGCAAAAGAAATGTAATGATCTAAAACAAGACTTTGAGGAACTTGAGTGGCCTTGTCTTACGCTGAAACACCATTGCAATCGATTGAATATTACAGAACAATTAGAAGAAAGGTTCTTGGAAGAAAAGGTGAAGGATTTGGACAAATTGGATTCATGTTTAAAAAACCTGAAAGAACAATGTCATAAATGGAGTAGAAGAGGAAGAACGCAGTTTGCATTCACATGTGTAGCGCAGAATATTACTTGCAAGATTCTTACAGAAAGTGTAGGGTCTAAGTGTACTACATTGGAAGCGCGCATCGAAGCAAGTGATGTTATAAATCAAGCAAATAAAGATGACAAGAAGGAAACGATTTGTAGCTCCTGGGCACCCTATTGCAGCAAGTTTATCTCAAGTTGTCATAATTTAACGACTGCTGGTGGTGGAAAATGTGAAAAGCTTAATGAGGAGTGTAAATCATTTATTGAAAGGAAAGATTTGGAGGAAAAAGTAGTCTATGAATTAAAGGGTAGTTTAAAAACGAAGCAAGAGTGTCAGAATACACTTGACAAATATTGCACACAATGGACAAATGCAAAAAATAAGCTTAAAACTTTATGTACTGATACTACTAATGGCAAGAACAACACTGAAGTTAGAAAAAAACTTTGCAAAAAATTAGTGGAACGAGTGAAAAGTCAATGCCCTGAATTGCAGAAAAAACTTGCAGAGGCCAATAAAGAGCTGGAGAAGAAAGCCAGCAAATATGAGAATATCAAAAAAGAAGCAGAAGATGCAATGAAAAAAGCAAGTCTTGTTTTATCAAAAGCAAAAGCAGAAAACAATAAATCAGAAAACGAAGTTGTGCCTAGTGTACCAGCCGCACCTAGTGGAAAAGACACGAAGCCGTTTAAACTTATAAGAAGAGATGCAACAGCGAAGGTAACAGAAGACGAAGCGAAAGCATTTGATTTGGTTGCACAAGCATTTGGACTCTATGTAGAGTTAAGGGAGGAGTGTCAAGATTTACTAAAGGGATGTGGATTTAAAAAGGAATGTAGTTGTGAAAATCAATGTGAGAAAATAGAAAACACATGTAAAAAATTGAAACCATTGGAAGTGAAACCCTATAAAATAGAGACAGTAACTAAAAACATAACAACGACAACGACGACAACGACAACAAAGACAGAGGGAGAAGGAAAGACGGCAGAGTGCCAGTCTCTGCAGACAACAGACACGTGGGTCACAAAGACGTCTACGCATACCAGCACGTCCACGACCACATCCACGGTCACCTCAAGAATAACACTCACATCAACAAGGCGGTGTAAGCCTACGAAGTGTACGACAGGAGAGGAGGATGAAGCAGGGGAAGTGAAGCCGAGTGAGGGGCTGAGGATGAGTGGGTGGAGTGTGATGAGGGGGGTGCTAGTGGCAATGATGATTTCATTCATGATTTAAAAAGCAAATGGGCAGGATTTAATAATGGGCATGTATATTTACTAGATAAGAAGGCAGGGTAGGAGAGGAAAGAGTAGACATGATCTCTTCAGCATCAATTGAAAGTGCATTACACATAAAGTAGCGTGTTCCCAGTGCAAATAGCATGTATTGCCCGGATGAGTGGCCGCTGTTTGTTGTGCCATGTCGTTATCAGCGCATTCAGCGCCTACCCCGGATTTGCCCCACATGGA
>NW_017264822.1:0-5171 GCF_001477535.1 Pneumocystis jirovecii RU7
AGTATATTTTTCTAACAATTTTTACTTCCAAGAAATATTTTAACAATTTTTAAAACATTCACTAAACCTTTAATATATATATATAATTATAATAAAAACCATTCTTATTAAATTTATAAAATTAAAATTAGTCTTAAAAACGGAAATTAAAATCTAGATTAAATAATTTACTAGCAAATTATCAATATCGCGTTACATATAAAATACTAATTTCAAATCTCATAAACAAATAATCTAATATAATTTTTAGTTATTAATGTTTCTTATACATTCAAAGTAAATGTTAAATGTAGTAACCTTAAATATCTAAAAATAAAAATTGACAAAAATTTTAAAAGTTAATACATTTTTCACGAAAAAAATTTTAAAAACAAACAAAATCCGATAAGAATACAAAAAAAAAAAATTAAAATATAAATGATAATATATACAAATTTAAAAAGAAATAAAAAACTATCTAAATATAGTAAATATAATAAATAAATAATTAAAAAATTACAAACACAGAAAAAAAGCTATAAATTTCGTTAAATAAATTTGTTATATCTAATAATCCTTTGAAAAATTAGGTATAGTTCAACTTATAGATAAAAAATAATTCAAATAAAAAATATTCATAAAAAGAAATCCTTTTATTATTATAATATTCTAAATAATAAACTATTAAATTTTTTCTAAATAACCTTCTAAACTAGACAACTTAAAAATCAATATTTTGAAATAGATTACTAAAAATAGAACAAAAAGCATATTAAAAACTATTAAAATAAATAATCGAGTTATATATATATATATGTATAAAAATAATATTTTTTATTTTTTAACTAACATACTAGTAAATGATTTTTTTAATATCGTAACTTTTTATCTATTTTCAAATCGATTGTATATTAAAAAATAATAAGATAAATTCATTTATTAATTTATTGTTTTTTATTTTTTTTTATGCAATTATTTTTAGGAACATGTATTTTTTTAATCTTTATTAGTATAAAAAGAGTTTTTTCAGAAGATGACGGTTTTTTAGGTAGCTTTTGTTTTTTTTTCTTAATCTTAATTTTTTAGGTCTTATCAATGATTATTCTCCATTATATGAAGATGATCCATTACTTTCCTCTATACTTAAGAGTGATGAATACCATGTTCAATTATATGAACAATTAAAATGGATAGAACACGAAAATTTATGGCAGAATTACAAAGATGACTACTATTATCTAGCTACTATATTAAATAGCTATGATTTATATTATTATTGTGAAGCTAAATTAAAGGAAGCCTGCATTGATATAGAGGACTTAAGTAAAAGATTCCAAAAGATTTGCAAAAAGCCTCAAGAATCATGCAATAATCTATACAATAAAATTATAAAGAAAGTAAAAGAGTTAGTTACTATCTTTTCAAATGGACAAAAAGATGGGTATGATCGGTGTAGTAAGTTACTGATTGAATGCTTTTTCCTAGAACATCATGCTCCAAGTTATATTGGTGATGAATGTACTACATTAAAAGAGTATTGCTATAATAAAGTCCGTATGGGAGTGGCTGAAATAATTGTTTATGATTTTTTGAGAGGAACTTCAAATGATTTAGATACTTGCATAAGGAAACTTCGAAACGAATGTCAATCAATTAATCAACGAAGTCCTGAATTATTCGGTTTATGTATTAATGTTAAGGATATTTGTAAAAAATTTATTTTGAAATCTAAAAAAGAATGTCAAAGTTCTCAGATTTCACATCCATTGAAACAAATCTCACAAGAAAAATGTAGAACTTTGTTAGCAAAATGCTATTCTATTCTTTCAGACTGTCCAATTCTTCGTTCACAGTGCCGTTTATTAAAAATGGATTGCGCAGAAAAAGGCTTTTTTTATGATATTTCGGAAAATTATAATTTTGGTCTTCTTGAAAACCCGTCTACTCATATGAACAGAAATGGTGTTGAATATGCCTATGGAAAATTATATAATTCAGGTATACATGTTACCAAAATACAGAATCTTTCAGATTTACTAATTGTCAATTTTTTAATAAATAAAACAACAGCAGTAGACAATGATTGTAAAGTAATGTTGGATAAAAAATGTTCTTCGATAAATTATTTAAGCTACATTAAGCCTATATGCAATGCATCTTCGAATAATGAATATAAAATTTGTAAAGACATATATTACAAAACCAAAGATTATTGTTATTCACTTTTAAAAAAGTTTAAAGAAAGTAATCAATTTTGGTGGTATTCAGATCGTCCTTTTTCAAAAACCGAATGTGAAGAATATCTTTCAATATGTTATTTTATTGGTGAATATTTTTATTACTGGATGAGTTACGATACTTGTAAATATGTACGAGTTGTTTGTTATCAAGAAAATTTAGATGCAGCTACAAATGTAATTTTAATAAAAAAGTTAAGTGGAAAATTTGAATTAAAAAGAGATAATCGAGGAATCATAGCTTTATATCGAGCTATGAGCGATTGTAAAAATGCTCTTTTAGAAGAATGTGGCAATTTTATGTATCATAGTTATCCTATACTATATAAATGTTTACATCCAAAAGAAACATGCAGAAATTTAACAAACCTTCTTGATAAAAACTGCGAAAGATTAGAGGAAAACTTAAAAGCGGCAATCCCAAATCCTGAATATACTACGTGTAGACAATTAAAAAAAGAATGTAATGAATTAGGACCATATTCTGAATCTACATTGAAATTATGCAGAAATTTCAAAAAGATATGTGAAAATGTAGATAAGTTAATGGAATTTAAATTAAGTATACTTAAGAAAAAAAATTCAGTTTTTAAAAATAACACAACATGTTTTGATTATCTCAACGATTATTGTTCGAAAAATGTCGCAAGTCACATATGTACTAATAAAAATAAATCATGTACACAAATGTTAGATCAAATTTCGATACACTGCGAACAATTATCTTTTTATTTATCATATTATAAATCTTCTAATGGTCAAATAAATCATATAAATTATGGTCGTTGTTCTCAATTCCTCAATTACTGTAAAATGCTCAAAGAAACCTGTTCTAATTTAACTAGTATATGTTTTCAAGTTGAACAATCATGTAACAAAATTTCAACTGAAAAGGAAAACGTTATCACTTTGATCAAAGTCGTTGGCAAAGAAATATTTAATCGTAGTAAATGTGAAAACAGATTAGATGAAATATGCAAAAATACTATTACGAAAAAAAAAATGAATGAGCTATGTACTAGAGTTAATGATACATGCAAAATTTTGAAATTGCATTTAGAAAAAATATGTGATCAGCTTACATTAAAAATCTTTAATTTTTTGTTTACTAATTCTAAATCTAGAATAGAATGTCAGAAATTAACACTTTTATGTTCATCTATAGCATCTTCTTGCAATGAAACTAATGTTAAAGTTCTTCCTTTATGTCTTAACTTTACTATTGTATGCAGCAAATTGCCTGAACAGCCAAAACCTCCAAAACCGCCAAAACCATCAGAACCATCAGAACCACCAGAATTACCAGAACCACCAGAATCACCAGAATCACCAGAATCACCAGAATTACCGGAATCATCGGAATCATCGGAATTACCAAGGCCGAAACCAACACTAACAAATTCAACTACAATATTAACAAGTACACAATCGTCAACTACAAGTTTATCAACTACATCAATTACAAAATCATCAGCTACACGTTCATCAACTACACGTTCATCAGCTACACGTTCATCAACTACACGTTCAACTACACGTTCAACTACACGTTCAACTACACGTTCATTAAGGCCTAAACCAACAATATCCTCTGACGATAGACGTATAATAGGCTTTGGAATTAGGCCAAGAAAATTAAGGGGAATAGAGTTAATCTGGATGATTGCAGGAACAATATTGGGAATGTGGATAATTGTTTAAAATTAGAACAATATTCATTTATTAGCATCTTCATGAAATGTTTTTGATGATTATATAGCTAATATTCATTTATAAGAATGAAAAATTCATTTGAATATTTTTAGGAAATAAATTAAAGAATTAAGTTATGAATATTAAATAAAAAAATTATATTTTATAAAATATTAATGTTTTACAATTGATTATAATTTAAAGAGTAAAGCCTTTTCATTTTTAATTGTATTATGAAAAATACAAATATAGTTAAATACATTCAATGCATTTATTTTACTATTTTTGAAAATTATTTTTTTTTTTCTAAAAAAAAATCAATTCTTTATAAATTGATCATATTTTTTACAATTAATTCAAATTCAAAAAAAAGAACAGTCTTTTATATATTAAAAAAATGCCTTGAACAATCAAAAAACATGCATAATAGTTCTATAAACATAATATAAAATGAAAAATTCCAAAAGTTCCGTAAATAAGAAAAATACATAAAAAGCCAAAAAGAACAATAAAAAACAAATGCATGGATTTTCAAAGCAAACTTAAGAATAAATTAATTTAAAAGCAAAATAACAAAAGATATTGAATCTTTCAAATGCTAAATATCTGAAAAATGAACAAAAACATCTAGTTTTAAGAATATTTAATATATCATAAAAAATAAATTATTATAAAAAAACCTGAATAACGTAAAATTCTTAAAAAAGGATTGAAAAAAATCTTAAATAAAAAAATTTAAAATAAAAATTAAGTTTTTTTAAAGCCAATTAAAACAATTTATTAGTAAATGCATATAAAACATTATATAAATAACTAAAAAAGTAAAAAAAAATTAAAATTATTAATGAAAGACATGAAGACATTAATAAATTTAAAAAAGAATAATCATTATTTAAAGAATATTTTTATAATTTCTGTTCTAAGAGAAAAAAAATCAAAAAATTTAGGAAAAAAATTTAGGAAAAATACAAAATCTTATTTACATAGTTTTAAATTCACATTTTGACTTAAAACAAAATATAAAAAGTGAATAAAAAATAATTAACAAAAATCTTAAATCATATTTCTAAAATCATATTTTTAAGAAAAATAATATAAAAAAAATTAAACAAAATCAGATTTAAAAAATAAAACCAAAATGGATAAAATGAAAATTAATAACAAGAACGCAAGAAAAAATAATAAAAAATAATAAAAAATACAGAAATAGGAATTATAAAAAGTATTACTAATAAAATTATATCATTTAAAACATTTTATATA
>NW_017264823.1:0-4467 GCF_001477535.1 Pneumocystis jirovecii RU7
TTAAAATTCTTCCTTTATGTCATAACTTTACTAGTGTATGCAAATTACTTGAACCGCCAAAACCACCAGCACCACCAGCACCACCAGCACCACCAGCACCACCAGCACCACCAGCACCACCAGCACCACCAGCACCACCAGCACCACCAGCACCACCAGCACCACCAGCACCACCAGCACCACCAGCACCACCAGCACCATCAGAACCATCAGAACCATCAGAACCATCAGAACCATCAGAACCATCAGAATCACCAGAAACACCATCGGAACCAGAAACACCACCAGCACTACCAGCACCAGAGACGCCATCAGAACCAGCACCAAAACCACCAGAATCACCAGAATTGCCAGAGCCAAAACCAACACTGACAAATTCAACTACAATATTAACAAGTACACAATTATTAACGATATGTTTACCAACTACATCAGCTACGCATTCATCAGTTACGCATTCATCAGTTACACGTTCATCAACTACACGTTCAACTACACGTTCAATTACACGTTCATTAAGGCCTAAACCAACGACATCCTCTGACAATAGACATACAATAGGCTTTGGAATTAGGCCAAGAAAATTAAGGGGAACAGAGTTAATCTGGATGGTTGCAGGAACAATACTGGGAATGTGGATAATTGTTTAAAATTAAAACAATATTCATTTATTAGTATTTTTATGAAATGTTTTTGATGATTGTATAGTTAATACTCATGTATAAGAATGAAAAATTCATTTGAATATTTTTAGGAAATAAATTAAAAAATTAAGTTATGAATATTAAATAAAAAAATTATATTTTATAAAGTATTAATGTTTTACAATTGATTATAATTTAAAGAATAAAGCCTTTTCATTTTTAATTGTATTATGAAAAATACAAATATAGTTAAATACATTCAATGTATTTATTTTACTATTTTTGAAAATTACTTTTTTTTTTTCTAAAAAAAAATCAATTCTTTATAAATTGATCATATTTTTTACAATTAATTCAAATTCAAAAAAAAGAACAGTCTTTTATATATTAAAAAAATGCCTTGAACAATCAAAGAAAACATGCATCATAGTTCTATAAACATAATATAAAATGAAAAATTCCAAAAGTTCCGTAAATAAGAAAAATACATAAAAAGCCAAAAAGAACAATAAAAAAACAAATGCATGAATTTCCAAAGCAAACTTAAGAATAAATTAATTTAAAAGCAAAATGACAAAAGATATTGAATCTTTCAAATGCTAAATATCTGAAAAATGAACAAAAATATCTAGTTTTAAGAATATTTAATATATCATAAAAAATAAATTATTATTAAAAAACCTGAATAACGTAACAATGCCTATCTATCTATTTATCGCATATCGGTTATTAATATTATCGTTTATCGTTATTTTTTAGTGAGAACGATATTTTTTCGATGTCAAATATGAAACATTTTTTATAAAAATTATTATTTGTTGTCATTGTAGATGAAAGCATTCGTATTAGCCAGCCTTCTTGGTATAGCGTATGCTTTCTCAAAAAATATTGGTACCATATTTTATTTTTTTATGTTTTTAACTTTTTTTTTAGAATTTGTTCATAAAAGATCTGCGTCAGATCCATCACAAGATCCATCATTAAACTTATTACTTGATTCATCATTAGATTCATTAGGGTATAAAAATTTTTAAGCAGCAACAAAACATACAAAATTAACATTTTTATGCAGCGAAGAAAAAGTTTTATCTTTGATTCTAGGGAAAAACGCAATAGATACTCAATGTGGAGAAAGACTAGAAGAATATTGCAATAATTTGAAAAATACTGGTTTAGTTCCAGAGAATGTGCATCCTGCATTAAATGGACTTTGTAAAAATGCAGAGCAGAAATGCACAGGTCTCAAAGATAAAATTAATACTACCTCGAATAATATCTGGAAATTTCTTTTTGATATTACTATAAATACTTCAAGTGGAGAATTTCATTTAAAAAAAATTCACTGCAACTATGCTCATGTCCAATGCATGTTTTTCCGAGAATTTCCTAAGTTTTCTTCTATATGCGATGAGATAGTTGAACAATGTTATAATCAAATAAATGAAGATTTAGCTCATGAAGTTCTTTTAAGGATTCTTCCTAGGAATTTGAAAAGTCAAGTAGCATGTGAAGAAGAAATTAAAGAATCATGTTTCAAGTTAAATAGAGAAAGTTACCATTTACTCTGGTCTTGTTTTCTCTTGAAGAAAACGTGTGAAATTCTCTTTAATAAAGCAAAAGACGACTGTGGAGCTCTTAAAGATCTTGAAAATGCATTTAAAAATACTGACATATTAAAAGATGACTGTTATCCTTTACTCAGGAAATGTTATTTCTACCCACTAAACTGCAATGAAGATGATAGACAAGGATGTGTGAAACTTAAGAATCTTTGTAAAAAAAAGAATATCACATACCCCCCCCCCCCTCCCCCTCACAGTCTTTCTTTTAACCCATTAGACTTTCCACCTGCATTGCAGGAAAAAATAGGTCTTCAGGAGTTTTACACAGAAGCGTTAGCTCTTGGTATTTTCCTTGAGAAATCCTTGTCAACAAAGTTTTCTCATTTTTTCTTATTTTCAAACTATTATACAAAAGACAATCTAAATAATTTAAACAATACTCAGTCTTGTACTAAATCTCTAGGAAACTGTACTTCTTTTGAATATCTAACAAAAGAACTGAAAAATATGTGCAACACAACTGACAAAGACAAAGCATGCGAAGAATTAAACAATGAGCTAGAGAGAGAATGCAAGTCTCTTAAATTAACACTCTATAATAAAAAGCTTTCCAGCGCAAGCGATACTTCTACTAAATCTGAATCCTACTCATGGAACAAACTACCAGGGACAATTTCCAAGGAAGACTGTATAAGCCTTAACTACAAATGCTATTATATGGACCCATATTCTAATAATATCCTTTACAGTGCTTGTAAAAATTTAAGACTAGAGTGTTTTAAATCGGCAATTTACGGACAGGCAAGGGATGTGTTAGAGGAAGGGTTGTTTGGATTGTTTCACAACCTAGATTCTGATGGAATTAAAAAATGCGCACTTAAATTATTAGAAAGGTGCAAACTAGTCAGAAACAACAATATAAATCTTCTCTCAATGTGTTTAAAGCCAAAAGAGACATGCGAAGCACTTGCAGAGGATGTAGAAAGAAAGAGTCATCGTCTGCGGCATGTTTTAGATAAAACAAGAGATTATCCCCGAGAAAAGGATTGTCTCGTTCTGGAGAAACAGTGTGAAGACCTGACAAAGGATTTTGAAGAGCTTAATGGTCCTTGCGCCACGCTAAAGAGGAATTGTGCTCATTTGAGGAACACGAAAGAAGTAAAAGACAGTTTGTTGAGTAAAAATACAGATATTTTGGCAAACGTCGATAATTGTACAACATATTTAAATAGGAAATGTCCTCGGTGGTTTAGGAGGGAAATAAATCCATTCAATCTTACATGTGTAGCACACCACAAATCATGTGTTATAATAATTGAAGACGTGCAAAATCATTGTTTGGCATTTAAGGAAAATATGGAAAGTCATGATGTTATTAAAAAATCAGATGGCAATGAAAAAGATAACGTTTGTTTTCTTTGGAGTGGATACTGCGATATGCTTGTGGAAAACTGTCCTGATAAACTAAAGCTCGACAATGGTGAAGAAGGGGTTTGCATGAAGCTCAAAAAAAACTGTGAGACGTTTCGCGAAAAATTACCTCTATTAAAAGCCCTCATGTACAATATAAAAGGTTCTTTAAAAGAAAAAGATACTTGCATTAAGAAACTAGATGATTATTGTACAAAACCAGCACACTCAAACAAGACTCTTGAAGATTCATGTAAAGAATATAATAAAGACGAAAACACAAGAAGTGAAACTTGTAAAAAACTTATCGGATTGAAGGAAATATTGTGTGATACCTTGCCAGTTAAACTGAGTAAAGCAGCTAAAGACTTGGAAAATAGAGCAAACGAATTTAAAAAAACCAAGCAAGAAACTGAAAAAGCTATTAATGATTCTGGTTTATTCTTGGCAATTTCTCAAACAGCAGATGGGAAGCAGAATCATCACCTTAGTGTACGTAGCAATATTTACAGCAATAACACGGCTTATGTTAGACTTCTACGTCGCGAGGATGCCCCGGACATAGAGCCATCAGTGCGTCAAGGGTTAGCGTTTGATCTGGTGTCTTTACTTATAGAGTTGTATTTAGAAGCCAAGGGCATCTGCAATCATTTTATCCAAGAGTGTGTCCTTGAAGATGGTTGTCCTAAGTTTAAAGATTCATGTGACAAAATACGTAAGTCTTGCAAGGAATTTGTGTTGCCTGATGCCAAGCTTCGTGCAACAGCGTCTATATCAACAACGACGCTTACAGAGTCAACAACTGTAACAGATACTCAGTCAGAATCTACTGCAGCAACTACAATCATGGA